>NC_056726.1:998564060-998581667 GCF_019279795.1 Protopterus annectens | reverse complement strand
AAGCCCTTTTTGCAAAAAGGCCCCTCCCCCAAAGAATCAAAACCACACTGCAAAGTGCGTTTTCCAACTTGTTCAGCTAAATGCAATAAGTCCTGTAAATCTTTATTTTCCACACAATCAGAAATCATCATTTTCTGTTTAAGCAGTCCCATGATATGCTGCTGATATTTTAACATATGAAATTGACAGTTTAAAGCCCTGATTGCCAGGGTTGCAGAAATGTAAACTTTCTTACCCCATCTATCCAGCACCCTGGAATCTCTATCAGAAGGGGTAGGATTTTTAGCAGTAGAAGCCGTAATGCCCTTGGGACCCTGAGAAATGGTTTCAGAATCTGCAACAGGATTTTTGAAAAGGAATTTGTGGGAGTCAGAAACCCTGTAGTATCTGTCTGGCTTACAAAGAGCCAGAGGCAGGGAATCAGGAGCCATACTAGATTCTGAAAAATCATCAACAATGACTAGAACAGGAGGTATAGCCACAGGCATATGCTGAGGAAGAAGAAAATCCTCAAGTCTCTTTTTAGATTCAGAAAAATCCTGACTTTCCCAGTGGAAATGTTCCCTTATGGTATGCAAAGCTTCCCCAAAAGAAAAATCCTCAGGGGGAGAAGCAGAAGGAATGGAATCTTCTGCATCAGAGTTCTCATAAGTAGGTATAGACAATTCCTGATCATTAGAAGAGTCAGAAGAAATAGAATCCTGTTCAGAAAATTCATAATCAACATCTTGCTTAGGCCTCTTAGAAGGGGTGGGGGGGTTGGCTACCCCTGATCAGAGTAATTAAATCTTCAGCCATTTTGATCATTTGTTTCTTAGGCATAGAAACCTGCACATGTGGCCCAGGTGTCAGTTTTTTAGGCATAGGTCGAGATTTTGGCCTTAGTTTTGAAGATGGCGTCTGTCTAACATACAAATCTGTAGGCCTGAAAATACCCTCAGAAGCCAGTGCCTGCACAGTAGCTCCGGACCCATCCAATGTAGAGACATCCGCGGGTTCCATAACTGAAGCATCTCGCAGCATACCGAACTCCGAATGGGTCTCAGTAGAGGCCTGCGAATCAGAAGTAGCAGGTATCAGGGGCTGTGAAAGCACCTCACTGAGTACCGGCGAACTGACGACTGGCTTAGGAGAAGCGTCGTCGGCAGTTTTGGACCTCAACGGCCTGTCTTTTTCTTTGCGTTTTTTAGGTATTCTGGTAGTCGAATTGCTAACAGACGACATTTCTGGATAATTAAAGCATGAACCAAAATATTTAGAAGCAAAAATGTACCGTTTGATAGTGCGTTGCTTGAATAAAGCACAGAACCGACAGCAAAGTACGTTGTGGTCAGGGCCTAGGCAAGGAATACAGTACAAATGAAAATCCTTATGAGATATTTGCTTCCCACAAGTAATGCAATTATTAACTTCTACTGACATCGGTAAGGAGCAAGAAAAAGTTTCCCCAACAGGGTACTTAGCTTTTTAGTTGAAGACTTCGGATTTGAAACGCGAAAACGAAAATTTCAGTAGTCGGCCGACAGGCACTTGTGAACTGCTTCTGCTTCGGGCACCGCGTGGAAGACTGATGTAATGGCGTCAGGTGCATGTTTTATACCCCTGACAACCTGACGTCAAGGAAGAAGGAACAGCAACCGACGCAGGACCCAAGACTTTGATAATCAGGCTGACTGAGGGCAACCTGTCAGCAGATTACCCAAATGTAATGACTGCAACAGTGAAACACGAAGAACATGGGCCACTAGGAAGATTATTTTTAAAATCACATTTTGCTGCCAGCTCAAAGGGGGAATTAAGGCCTGCAGTACCAAATTCAGGTCCCATGGAGAAGGATCTTTATAAGGTAGTCTCAACAGGAGAGTGCCTCTCAAGAAGGCCTTACAAAAGGTTTTATGAAGCAAGGGAAGAATTTCCAAATCCAATATGGAGGTTACAGACTGCTGCAAAGTGAACTCCAATGGTCACGGAGCTAGCCCCTTCATTGAAAGGTGCTGGCAAAATCTCATGGACTCTTTGTAAAGGGGCTGAAAAAGGGTAAATGCTTTTCTGATGCACCCAAAAAACAAATCTCTTCCAAAAGTTTCCTCATAGAAGATCTAAGGGAAGACAAAAGTATATGACTGACAGGGGATGGAAGCACAGGTTGACTGGATATTAATGGAAGTGAAGAAGCCACATTTGTCAGCTTTAGTTTTGAGATATCTGGGAAAACCATGCCTGTTGGGTGACAGAGGGCTGGAGTCAGATCCAGAATTGGATAAAGTAGATGAGGCCAAAGAAAGGGGAACCAAATCTGTCGAGGCCAGTAAGTGCAATGAGGATGACTTTGCTCTTCAACCTGGTAACTTTCTGCAGAAATTTGGGTATCAAGGGAATCTGTGGGTAAGCACAGAGGAGATCAGGGGGCCAATCGTGGAGCACAGCTTCCCTCGATGACTCCCTCTGTAGGGGGATTAGGGAAAAGAAGCTGCTGCACTTGCTTAGGGGAGAAGCAAGAAGATAACAGCAAGGCCAGCCCCAATGACAATTTCTGTCACTTTTTTGTTGAAGGACCACTCATGAGGTAGTAGAATGGACTGGTTTGACTTGTCTGTTATGGATTTCCAAAGAATGTGCATTGCTATCGGAAAGCAGTTGGGAAAAAGAAAAAATCGCCCACTGCCACACACTCAGGGCTTCTCAGCACAAGGGGTAAGACTTGGTTCCTCCTTGTTTACGTACCAGACTACTGACATTGTCCGTCTGAATCACACTCATCCCTGAAGGAAGAGCATCTTGAAATGAGGCCAGGGCACTTCTATGGTCTAGGCTTGTAAAGGCTCCAGGGCCATTAGCCTAGTGCACACCTATGAACCTATGAGAGTTGCCCTCTTAGCATAGCAAGCATTCCTAGGACAATATGTGTTGACCTCTGAGGGATCAAGTATCTTGGACTGTTTTCCCCAGGAAGTGCCCCCCACCCAACCTAGGATGCGTCCGTAGTCACTATAGCCTTGGGTTGGGAGTGAATAAGGACATTCTTGAAGAACTTTATCTAAATCAAATCCACCACCAAAGACAGCTTTTGCATCCGAGTGATTTATTTCAGCTGACGTGTTGATAAAGAATCGACCACTGATTTGCTAGTGTCCAGTGAAGGGTCCTCATGGGAAATCATGCTAGGGGAACTAAAATTATGGCCACGGACATTGATTCTGCAAGCCCTAGGATCACTTGTGCTTATCTTCTTGACCTGGAATCTGATAGTCTATACTCCTGCAAGGGGAAGAGACTATTACTGACTGGGTTAAACTGTTCCTAATTCCAGTATCTGAGAAGGCGCTGAGCTTTGATGTAATTTATGGGAAGTCCTTGAAGGAAGCAAGTGTGAAGTATCTAATCTCTATCTTGTGAGCAGATACCTGGTTGGCGCAGTAATGAGCCAGTAGTCTAGATACAGAAACACCCAGAATGCCTGCAATCTCAAGTGAGCTGCTACCACTGCCAAGCATTTAGCAATACTGGGGGCTGTGGTGAAAGCAAAGGGTAGGGCTCTGAATTGTGAGCTGGTAAGGACTGGTTCCAAGCTGGAAGCGTAAATACCTTTTGGACTGTCTGTTCATTTTTGTGATAGACCTTCAGGACACAAACTAACAAGCACATCCGGACGTCTTTGCCCAAAAAGGGCAGAATGGACTGAAACGTGACCATTTGAAACTGTGTGTCAAACTGACTTGTTTAAGTTGCTGAAATCCAAAATTGGTCTCCAGTCCCTTTTCTTTGGCATTAAAAAGAATCCCGAGTAAGTTCCAGATTCTATATGGTCTTGTTGAACCTCTTGAATAACTTTTTTCAAACAGCTGTTGAATTTCTAGTGCTGCTGTCCTCCTCTGATTGGGTGGAACACTGGGAAACTTGCACAACGATTGAGGTGGAAGCACAAAGGGAATTATACAACCTCTGGAAAGTATTCTCAGCATCCAGGTATCTTTTGTAAGTTCTAGCCAGGCTCTCTAGTGCAGGGATAAAATAACCCCAACCCCAGATTGCTTCCAGTGGCCAGGCTCTAGTGCAAGGATAAATGACCCCAGATTGCCTCCAGTGGGGAACAATCAGGCTTCCTTTCAGAAACACTGAGGGTCTTGTCAGAGAAAATCTCTAGACTGTTGGTTTTGTGGGCCACCTCTGCCGCTTGGATGGCATCTCCCATTTCCACCTGGATGGCATCTCCCATTTGAGTTTCACTCTGCCTCTGGGGAACTATCTTCACGTGGATCTTGGAAAGGACCCTGGGACTTCTTGAACCACATTTTTCATCCTTCTCTTTGGTTCCTCAAAAAGGCTCTATGAGGGGTCAAAAAATGTACACCCACAGCAGATAGTCTTTCACACCTTAAGTGTGTGTATTTCACTTTGGGTCTGAATAAAGAGGTTTCATCAAAGGAGGCATTGACAAAAGAAGGTCTTGAAGGGCACCAAAAAGTCAAATAAGCGCATCCAGATATGCCTTCTAATGGAAATACCTGAACCTGCTGCCCTTGAGGTACCCTCAGCTGCATGAGAGAAGCCTCATGGAAGAGTTTGAGAAATAATTTAGGGTCACCAACTGTGAGGCCAGAGAAGCTGGACTCGGCAGTAGTGATCCCAGAAACAGTATTTGACAGTTTTATCAAATCCCTTTGTAATCTGCTGAAGTGTGCCAGGCAGTTCAGTGACCTAAGAGCAAATCTGTCCATAGCCCTAGACTTCTTGTTAAGGAGACAGACAGAAGCTTTGCTTTGCAAGTTCTTAGTGGCCACCACCATCACTAGGAGCATAGCATCCACAGGTACTCCCTTACTCCAAAATTCCCTTCCTGCAGGTAGTGCCAGAATCTGATCTGGTCTCTTGGTGAACCTAAGTCAGGCTCCTTCCACACCTGGTGGGAGATCAAATCAATGAGCTCTTCAGTGGGCAGAGTCACCCAAACGACAGACGGGTCAGACTTAATATTTCCAGGAATACAGATTCCTCTGGAGAAGGAGTTTGGAAGGATCCACCACGTCTTCAAATGACATGCCTTCGGGTGACTATCTTGGGCATCCTTCCCCTTTGTTGAAATTGATATCTTCACTGATGGATTTCTGTGGAGAATCTAAGTGCCTTATTTTGCACTTTCTCTTACAAGGTACTTTTTTGGTGGGATGCTCTGGAGAAGTATCAGAAAAAAATGGTAATACCCTGCTGGGTAGGCTGAAGAGTTTGGGATGGCTGTCCCTGTGGAATTGAATGATGAGGCTCAAAGGTGCACAGATACAAGAGATCCTGAAGGGAGATCCAAGGAGGGAGAGAACATCCATGTCAAAGCAGAGAAAACCCTCTCCACCAAAGGCAGAAAGTCCCTGGGAGATGGACGCCAATGAAGCCATGCTTCCAACCCATCGACTCAATGCCAAGACTGAGGGGCAGACGCAGCACCGACAACCTCAAAGTCAACTCCAACACCCTGGATCCGGCAGGGATGCTACGGCTCCAGGAGTCATTTGTCTCCGAACTCCAAGCCAGAGTACTCAAATCATTGGATCCAATGATAAAGATATCTTTAGATCCAAACCAGACAGACCTGGTAAACTCTGATCCAAGGGCTCCAAAACAGGTTGCTGGAACAGAGGAGCCAAAGGTGAAGGCAGTGCTACACAAAGCTTCCTGACCCAAAAGGGTGGGAGCTGGGAGAACCCCATGTGTATCTGCACCGAGAGAAAATCTCATCATATCCATGTCGGCTTTGGTGAGACTTCTAGAAGAACAAGGAGGCTACAAAAGTGGATTTTGAATGCTATCCTTCCAGAAATGGGGATGGAACCTTAGAAGCCACAAAGTCAATGGCTGAAGAATATGAAGTTCTCAGAATACTAACCTATGAACCTATAAGAAGCCTCGGATATGATCAATTCTGATACGATTAATTATGATTTGGTGGATCTGAGCAAAGGATTCGAAACAGCAGCCTTTCGATCCAATTTGCGTCTTTTTAGGAGGTTTCGTCGAGGACAGAGTCAAAGTTCTTGAAGGGTTTGGTGACTTTTTGAAGCCTTCTTTGAAGTTTTAGGGGGTTGAGCCTCAGTAATTGCCTCTGAAAAAGGAGACTATGACAACCCTTTTTAAAATAAGCTTGTTCTTACGATCCGCAATAGCGCTCAGGTTGACATTTTTACATATAGAACAGTCTATATTTAGGTGGTCGGGGCGTAGAAAATATTCACAAGCTTCCACTTTCTGACACACATGACTTATAATAAGAAGTTATGTACCTACCATAACGATCCATGTTAGTTGTCTTCTTCTCGCCTTCTTTCTTGCTGGATGGGTTCGGAGCCGATCCTCGGCTCCGACTCGGCCAATACTAAAGCTCGAGAGCTAATTCCATCGGCTCGAGGCTCCCCTATATCCCACAATGCTAAGCGGTAACTACTCAGATCTTGTTTGATAGCTATACCAAGCAACTCTAGTCTCCATAGAATGGAGTAGGGAAACCCACCTCAAAACAACCTGCGTGAAAGGTATCGCAGACCTAAGAAAGGAGAAAAGAGGTGGAAGAACGTGTGGGAATGACGACTTCCAGAGGAAGAACACAAACTGAATTCCTGTCGGTCTGTCCAGGCTTGGGGGAAGGAGGGTGGTTAAGAAAGAAGGCGAGAAGAAGACAACCAACATGGAATGTTATGGTAGGTACATAACTTCTTAATGTTAAGTTGTCCATCTCGCCTTCATTCTTGCTGGATGGGACCGTGTCCCTAGTACCTTATCCCGGGTGGCCTATCGGAAAAGACTCTTGAGAACAGTGGAACCAAAATTGGCACGGCTTCTGGAAACCATGTCCAATTTGTAATGTGAAATGAATGTATGAGGAGAAGCCCAGGTGGCTGCTGCACAAATGGAATCTATTGGCAGACTATCCTGAAAAGCTACGGATGCAGCTAATGCCCTAGTTGAATGAGCTCTAGGTCTTGAGGGTAGTTTTTGATGTCTTATCTCATAGATGAAGGTAATTGTAGATGTGAGCCATCTAGAGAGGGATACTTTAGTAACAGGAAGGCCCAATTTCCCTTCCGCATATGACAGAAACAATTGATTAGATTTCCTGAATTGTTTAGTCCTGTCTAAGTAATATCTAAGTTGGCGATGAACATCCAAAAAATGTAGCTTTTGTTCCGACCTGTTTGAATAGTTAGGGAAAAAGACGGGGAGATCAATAATTTGGTTTAGGTTTACTTGAGAGGAAACTTTGGGCAAAAAGGATGGATTAGTACGGAGGGATACCCTATCTTTGTGAAACACTAAGTAAGGAGGACGACTTGCACAGAGCATGGAGTTCAGATACCCTTCTCGCTGAAGTTATAGCTACCAGAAAAAGTGTCTTCCAAGAAAGCAACTTCAGAGAACATGAAGCTGCTAGTTCGAAGGGGGTAAGGATTAAGAATGCCAGAACCAAGTTCAAATCCCATTGAGGCGGGGGATCTTTGATTGGAGGTTTGAGAAGAAATACGCCCCTTAAAAAGGCTTTACAGAGTTTGAGAGCCATGATGCTAGACTCCGAGACACCAACATGAAAATTAGATATGGCAGCCAATTGAACTCTAATGGTAGATGCAGATGATCCTAAATGAAAGAGTTCTGCTAGAAAATCTAGAATAGACTGGATAGGTGCTGTAAAGGGATCTATGTTTTTTGATGTTGCCCAAAAGGAGAAGCGTTTCCATTTGCTACTATAAATCTTCCGGGTAGAAGATTTATGAGAGGCTATCAAGATATCTCGGACCGAGCGAGATATTGAGGGAAGCCTGGCTAAGGTTGGAATCGGAGAAACCATGCTGTGAGGTTTAGAGAAAGCAGAGATTGGTGCAGCTGACCCGACTGGTAGGTTATCAGATCTGGTACTGGGTCCAGATGCCAAGGCTGCTCCAAAAGGTAACGATGTAGAAACGGAAACCATATCTGTAGAGGCCAGTAAGGGGCAATGAGGATCACTGTCACTCTCAAGCCGATGGCTTTCTGAATTAGTTGAGATATCAGTGGGAAAGGCATACAGAAGTCCCCGGGGCCAATCGTGGACTAGAGCATCTCTGGTGGGATGGCCTGGTAACGGAAAGAGAGTGAAGAAGTCGTGACACTTGCTGTTTTGGGGAGTAGCAAAAAGATCGCAGCAAGGCTGGCCCCATCTTAGGAATACTTCTTCTAGAACTGATTTCTTTAGAGACCACTCGTGGGGCATGAGAATTGCCCTGCTCAATTTGTCTGCAATAACATTGGATTTCCTGGGAATGTGCGTTGCTATCAGAAAACGCTGAGAAGAGATCGCCCATTGCCAAAATCTGAGTGCCTCTCGACAAAGGGTATGATCTGGTTCCGCCTTGTTTGTTGATGTACCACACTACGGACATGTTGTCTGTTTGAATTGCAATAGTCCCAGTGGGAAGAGAGTCGTGAAGGGCTTGCAACGCTAAAAGCACTGCTCTCATCTCTAAGACGTTTATGTGCAAGTGGCACTCGAAAGGTTGCCACGTGCCTTGGACTGTCCTGCCCTGATAATGCCCCCCCCACCCGATAAGGGAGGCGTCTGTTGTCAACGTGGCGACTGGGGGGGGGGGGGGGAGAGTGAAGGGTCTTCCTCGGAGAAGTTGAGGTGATGTGATCCACCAAGACAGTTGATTCTTGCATGATTGAGTTATCAAAATGGTATGGGACATCGGGAGCTGTTGAAAGGACCATTGAGTAAACAGCATCCATTGGAGGATCCTCATGTGAAAGCGAGCTAAGGGGAGAAGGGGAATAGCTGCTGCCATGAGTCCTAACACCTTCAAAACTAGTCTGGCTTTGACTTTGTTGCATTGTAAGAGAAGGGAAACTTGTTTTTGAATATCTGACACTCTCTGCTCTGCGAGTCTGGCTGAAAGATTGAGTGTGTTTAAGGTGGCCTATAAAGGTAATAGATTGACAAGGCAGATTTTTGAAATTTATCGAAATGCCTAGAGCTTGGCAAGATTGGATGGTGAAGTCCCTGGATAGAAGAAGCTGATGTCTGGTGGTGGCGGTAAGGAGCCAGTCGTCTAAATATGGAAACACCTGGAATCCTTGACGTCTCAAGTGAGCCGCGACCACTGCCATGCATTTGGTAAACACACGGGGGGCTGTAGTGAGACCAAAGGGCAGGGCCCTGAACTGGTAGTGACCGGCTCCCAGCCTGAAGCGGAGATATCTCCTGGAGCGTCTGTTCATCTTGATGTGGTAGTACGCGTCCTGAAGATCTATCGAGCACATCCAATTGTCCTGACCCAAGAAGGGTAGAATGGACTGTAGCGTGACCATCCGGAAGTTTGTTTTCCTGATATACCTGTTTAAGTAGCTGAGATCCAGTATGGGTCTCCAGTCCCCTGTTTTTTTTGGTACCAAAAAGAATTTGGAGTAGATTCCGGATCCTTGCTGGTCTGCTGGGACTGATTGGATAGCTCTTTTTGATAGCAGCTTTGAAATTTCTAATGCTGCTTGTTCCCTTAGACCGGGTGGAACGTCTGGAAGGGATCTTTTGGGTTGGGATGGGATGTGAATAAAGGGAATTTTGTAACCCTCGGATATGATCGACTGTACCCATTTGTCTTGAGTAAGGGAAAGCCAGGCTTTTGGGTACAGGGATAACCTTCCCCCGACTGCCTCTGAAGGTGGACAGCCGGGCAGCCCCTCAGGGATGCTGAAAGGGTTTATCAGAGAACATTTCTCTGCTACCCTGGTTTTGCGGACCTCCTCTGCCTCTAGGGCGGCATCTATTATTATTCCCCCCTCTGCCTCTAGAGGGGAATCGACCTTGATCGTCAGATGAGACTCCCTGGGATTGTTTGCGGAACCACATCTTTCCTCCCCTCTGACCTTTGGGATAGGGTCTAGAAGGGGTAGAAAAACGGACTCCTACGGCAGAGAGAGAGTCTTACCTTCTACCTCGCACCTGGTCAATGTATCCTTCACCTGTGGACCAAACAAGGATGATCCATCAAAGGGAGAATTGGTGAAGGACGCCTTGAAAGGGTCCGCAAAGTTGCATAGCCGCATCCAGGCGTGACATCGTAAGGCAACACCTGTGCCTGCGGCTCTACTCACCCCATCCGCAGCATATGAGACCAGCCGCATGGAGGAGTTAACGATGGAATTCAGGGTTGCCAACTGGGAGTTCATTGTGTCTTTGAACCCCTCAGCTGTAGGATCCTTTATCAGTTCACCCATATCCTTGAGTAAATCTCTCTGGAGACGAGTGAAGTGGCATAAGTAGTTCAGCGACCGCATTGAAAAGGTCGCTGATGAGAACATCCGCTTGCCATACCTGTCCATGGTCCTAGATTCCTTATTAGGAGGATGGACAGGAACCGAAGGATTGGCTAACTCCTTCTTAGTGGCCGGAGCCACCACCATGGCATCAACAGGGACACCTTTGGATAAAAAATTTTTATCTCTAGGGGCAGTAATACATTTAGATGGTCTCCTCGGGGTGGGTTCCACTGAATCAGGAGCCGTCCAAGCCTTCCTTGCCACCACTTCCATAAGGGGGTCAAAGGGAGGGGACACCCAGGAGGTAGAAGGGCGAGAGCCAAAAGCCTTAAGATACACTGACTCATCCTCCGAAGGGTTAAGGGCTGGCCAGTTCCCCCTCTGTTTGAGGATCTCAAGGATGTCAGCAAAGGAGACATCCACAGAGGGGGATCGAGGGGAACCTTCAGATTCCCCTAAGTCAGTGTCAGAGGTGATAGACTCAAGGGAGCAATGTGTCTGTCATAGACATTTTCTGACAGCACGAGTCACACTTCTTGAAGCCTGAGCCCTTCGATTCCTTGGACATAATAAAGGGGCCCAGAAAAAAACACACACACACACACACACACACACACACACACACACACACACACACACACACACACACACACACACACACACACACACACACACTAATTAAAAATAAAATACCAGTCGCACAAGGGGACTAGAAGGGGCCTAAGTCCTAAAACTAAAGTGGTAAAAAAAAGAAGGAATTAAGGGCAACAAAGTTGTCAAACTAGGTAAAGGGGTAATTAAAACTAAGGTTTTAGTGAAAAAGGAGTACTAGGGGTCTAAGATAGAAGAGTTTAGAATTAAATCTTTGACTAACCTGCCTGAGCCGGTAGAAAAGCACCTCGTCAGCTATAGTGGCAAACGAGATCTGAGTAGTTACCGCCTAGCATTGTGGGATATAGGGGAGCCTCGAGCCAGTGGAATTAGCTCTCGAGCTTTAGTATTGGCCGAGTCGGAACCCATCCAGCAAGAATGAAGGCGAGATGGACAACTTAACATCCACATTTTTTGCACTTCTTAAACCCAGAAAGGCCTTTCTCAGACACGTTTCTACCAAAGCTAAAAGAAGAGATATAGGAAGCTTTTTTTCTTTTCAAGTAGGGTAGGAGGAGAAAAACTGTACCAACAATGGTGCACTTTTCAATGTACTGTAGCGTAACAGTAGGAAAAATTAAATAGAAACTGTGGAAAAATCTACCAAAATACTAACAATGGTATATAAAGAGTTGCAGTTTTCTTTCGGCTTTTCCCAATTAGGGGTCACCACAGCTGAACAGTCCGCAGAATAATTGTCAGTGGAGTTTTACAATGCCGAGTTGCCAGCCCAGTGCCCAACCTTCCACTGAACACACACACAATTTAGAGTGTCCAACCACCTACGGCATGTCTTTGGGAAGTGGGAGGAAACCAGAGCACCCAGAGGAAACCCACATGACCGCAAGGAGGACATGCAGACTCTGGACAAAAGGCACCCCAGCCAAGAATCGAACAAGAGAACCTCTTGCTGTAAGATGGCAACACTAACCACTGCACCACAGCAGCCTCAACTAAGTGTAACAAAAAAAAAAAGCTTTATAGGAAAAAAAAAAACTAACACTTACCTGAAAAATGCTTGAGAGCTTAAATGACCATGTCTATTTCGCAAAAACGGCAAACGAGTTTGGAGGTATGTTAGGGGTTGCTGCATTATTAGTAGGGAGGAGCTAAAGAAATTTTTGGTGGCTACGAGCATCAGTAATGGCAGAGTCGGATCCAAGCTTCAGATCTGAACCCAATAGTAGAGGGATGAATGAAAATGGACATCAGATTAAAAACTCCACACGAGAGTCTGAGTAGTTTTAGCAATACGACTTGTAATTTTTGCTTTCCACCTACCAAACATTTCACACTTTGGCGTTTCTTTGGCTTCGAGTGGAGTGAGCACATGGTGCCATCCTTTTTCTTTAAGCTGTACAAGTTCCAAGTCAAAGCAACATCTCTAAATTTAACAAAGTTATTGTAAAACATCTCTTCAGGAGTCCATCCTTCACTGATATTTGAGAGCCACAAGCACATTTGTTGCTAATTCTTCCTGAAGACAGAGCTACAGCTTGCTCATCTAGCATCTGGTGCAATTTCTTGATCTGGCACTCCCAGCTCCTCTAAAATGAGGAGTAAAAGGTCATTCTTCCAATCACCAGTCTGGTGCTCCTTATACTATATCAGTTAGCCCTGACATGCACACACATTCAACAATGGAGCAAGAAAAATCCTCCTCAATCTGGAGCTCTTCTACTGAGCAAGGCAGCAACAACCACCGTTTCCAATGTGCATTCAGCTTGAGAGCTGAAGGAGCTAAAATTCTGCTTTAAACTGCAGCAAGCCATTTGATACAAAAGAAGTGGTTTGGAAGTCTCCATCCAACCCACTAAGCACTTTGGTACTTCAGTCCTTACACCAGTTACAGTAGAAGCATTCATTAATGCTGTAATAAACCCCCATCTTCAACTGTCTATTGCTCTTAACACTTTGCACCTGGGGCGACTATTCCCTTGGCCCAGACAGCCAGGAGGCTTGAAGCGGAACAGAAATCAGACAACACTGGGTTTATAGTTTGTCCATGAGCTCAGATTAAGGAAAGACAGCTACTGTGCAAATGGCATAAGATGCATCAGCTCAAGGGATACTTATTACACTGTATACCAAACAGAAACTTTGCATAAGACATGTTACCTATCTGCTGCATCCAAGTCTCCAGCAGGTGGCAAACTTTGTAACCTCACTGCTCTTACAGGCTCTTCCACTCGGTGTGAAGATGGTTGTCTCTGCAGATAAGTGTTTCCTAACTCAGGCAGCCCTATCCCACAGTGAGACTATGGCTCGCTACTATGTGTCCTACAAAGAGGTACCCACCTTCTGCTGGTATTAGTCTGCTTACGTCGACTGCAATGGGATCATGAATGTGGTGTCATTTTCATCAGTGCACTCTACCTTCTGCAGGCTGGACCATGGTCAAACTAGGTTTGTTAAATCTCAGCTAGATTCACAGAGATCAGAGTTGATCAGTCTTCTTTGGTACAGGCCATTTAATAAGGCCCTTTTTAAACCATTTATGCTTTTCAAGATTTCTAGTTGGTAACCAGAAACTAGAGCTTACATGCGACTTTGCAGAGCTAATCCTTACTGTTGGCACAGACGGATGAAACTTAACTGCTAACAACGATTATTGGTAGCTATGGCCTCAATACAAGACAAACAGTCATTTCAGTACCTGCTGCTTATTTACTGCTCCGATGGTTACATTCAGACATGTTTTCAATACAATCTCTTTCAGGGAAACATCCTTCACCAACGAATGGTTGAACTTCGTGTCTGGTGTTTTTTCAAAGACAGCTGCAATGACTAGTTGCTGAAAGAAAAAAAAAGAAGTCTCAGAAGACATTTCTGGGATGCAACACAAAACTTACTCAGGTTTATATAATCCATTTGCTGAACATACAAATTATGCATTACCGAGAAGATAGTTTCTGTATGTATTATGACATATAGCTTGTGCATATGTAATGGTTTGTGCATTTTCTGTATGATGTACCACAGTTAATATTTTTTTTACTATAGCGGTATAATCCACCTCTGCTATCTCTTTGCTCCTTGGATTATACTGATGTATGATCCTTCTCTACTTTGTGCTGTCTCGTACTAATGTTCGCCTGTATGTTGTCCAGACCAATGTTCTAGTGTTATGACCCTCCTCTTTTGATATCTGTATTATGACCTATTACTATATGATCTTTTGTATTTTATGTTGTACTTGCCCAATGTCTCAGGCCAGGGCTAAAAAGGGTTTCTGGACCACACCATCTACATGGGTAACAAATGGTAAACAAAGTAAATAAGCCTTTATGCATTTACAACAATCAGAAAGCAAAGCTTACCATACTGAAGGGAAGGACTGTGCTGCAAACTGGTGACCAATAAGTCACCAGTGACCAGTGTATCTCTGCTCTGGTCTGCAACTGCAAGCACAGCTTAACTATACTTGAAGGGCCAGAGTCCGATTGATGATGAGATGAGTCAGACCTTCACAGAGCTCTACTAAATACATTTAAAAGAACAAAAAGCCCTACAACTTCTTAAAATACTTCCTGACCAATATTCAGCACTTATTTTATTCTTCAGAAGTTAACTGGAAATGGTTAATGCCTGGTAATCCAACCACAGTGATATCACTATAGATCTGAGCAATACAGGTTTGCTTCGCACTTTACATATTGAGGAAGTGAAGGGGAAAGGGGACTGTCTCACATATGACTGCTATAATCCCTGAACAGATAGCAAGTATTCATGTGAAATTTTTGGCCCTAACAGCAATGTCGAAGTCCCTTTGAGTTAACAGTAGCTATCCATAGCACCCAGCACCCGGACTGCATGTTCAGGCTCACGGATTATGACAGGCAACTGGCTAAATTTACTGGAAAAGCTGAATGCTAAACAAAACATAGGCTCTAAAGAAAATTTCAGGCTGATATTTTGTAAAAAGTGAAACCAGGTAACGAAGGCACCTGTTGGATCAGGCTGTCACTTCGGCACTGCATAAGCCCACATGGCTATGCAGCCCCCTTTCAGTGTTAATGGTTACTTGATAAGGCTCATTTCTAAAATACTCAGTTACCTACATAAAAGTATTCTGCATGCAGCAAGAGAGATCATTTTGTTTTTTTGGAGACTGCAAAGTCAGAGTGCACTAGGACTTTGTTTCTTGGTGGTGAACACAGCACATAATTTGTACCTCATTTCTATTCATTATGTTATATAAACAGGATCCTCACAGCTAACAAATACCCTGCTAGCCTCAGCATAATATATTAAGGGAAATGGTATGACTTCACAAGCCCTAAAGCAACCCTGTAATTTCCAAAAAGGAAGCTCTTATCTAAAGTAATGAGGAATGAGATGCCATCCATAGCAAAACCCCAAGCATCAGCCTTTAATGAATCCCGGGAAGAGGTCAGGCAAACTTCTAGGCCTGCAAAATTTGTGCTGTTCCTTAATCTGCAGGTCTAAGAAATGAAGCTGGAATGAGAAATGAAGCAGGGAAAATGCTGAAAGCCTTTAAGTTATCATCAACAACTTCCACCACTCTGTCCCAGATGCCTCTGTCATCCAATACGCTGACTACTCCACCATCATCTGCTCAGCATCCTGCCCCTCCAAACTTCTACTCAATACCCAAATAGCCTTCTCCAACACTGAATCATGGATGCAATCCCATCACCTAGCCCTAAATGCCAACAAAACAAAACTAATGATTTTCACTCCCACCAAAACCTCCCAATTCAGCGAAGACCTATTTTCCATAAAAAGCCACAATAACACCCCTCTAAAATCGTTCCTAGTACCAGGCTACTTGGCATTACCATTGATGAAAACCTTAAATTCGACTCCCACATACTCTCTGCAATCAAAAACAAAACACCAAAAAATCGGTCTCCTCTACAGACATAACTACTACCTTACTCCCTCCTCCCGTCAGGCCCTTGCAACTACCTTCCTCCTCCTCTCTCTTGTATGGTGCTCCCCTATTTTCTAACCTACAACTTGGCCTCCATTCCAAACTCAAAGCCTGTTACAACAAAAACTGCAAATTTGCAACCATTTCTAAGAACTCTTCCCATCACTGCCACTCCCTACACACCCTAAACTGGCTAGAACTCCACAACCACCTAAAATACCTACAACTTACTACAGCCCACAAACTCATCTTTAAACCTACAGAATGCCCCTCTAGCCAAATCTCTAACTTCCTGCACACCTAGCCGCAACCTCAGATCCATAGGCTAAAACCTCCTGCTGGTATACAAACCCCTACACCCACCTGGCCAACTATTACTATCCCACACTATAGCCAAACTGTGTAACGTTCTACCCGCACCACTACATAACATACCTAACCATAACAACTTCAAATCCATGCTTCTCTCCCATCTGTCCTCCAAATAGGAATGTCCTTCACATGCTCCCACTTAAAACACCCACACCACTAATCTCCAAACCTAAATCGACTTTCTTTGCCAAATTTACAAAATGTCATTTGTCTTTCTCTTAACATCTTTCCAAACACTTTTGCATGCTAGCCTCTGGCCTATCTTACACATTTCTCAAACTGACAGACATTCTCCTAATTGCAATACAGTCTATGTTAGTGTAAAACTGTCAATCCTGTACAGACCAATATTGACATATGAAACTCACAGTATCTATTAGTATTGTGAAATTCTGTATTCTGCCTTTGTAAGTTTACACATTTCTGTACTTTATATTTTCTAATGTTGAAAATTTCTCTACTTTATAAATTTATCTAATGTTGCAAATCTCTATTTTATAATATGTACCGGAGCTTTTCTCCTTGGGTCTCCACTGAAAATGGGCCACAAGCCTAGCTGGCCTAACCCAGTTAATAATTAATGAATAAACACTAAACCCCCTACCCAAGAGGGTCATCACTGGAAAATGGTTGCCAAATCTTACTGGTTTATTGTTGTTACCCTGGTTATGAAAGTACAGCTACTGTACAATTGATGCATTTTCTTCCAAAAAATATTACAGCTCTAAATTCTCACATTAAAAAGAGCTCAAAAATTGCCTTAAAAGACTAAAATCAAATATTATACGTACACAGATATAAAAGGCATCCAGACCCAGAAAAACCAGCATTCCTTTTAGGAGAGACCAGTGTAAATACCTTTAGTTGCAATGCTTAACTATGTTTCACAAATGATAAATTCTACCAGCTCTGATCCACATATCTGTATGTTTTTCTGCACTTCCAAGCAGAGATTTGCTTCCATTACTTGCGAAATGGTAACACCATTCCATCCACTTTTCTCTTTTTTTCCAGAATACAGTTGATGCAATGAAAGCACGTCCTATTTCCAGTCCCGTTATGATATTCATCTCACCTCTCCTTGAATTTTACAGGTAAGCAGAACAGAAAAAATAAAGTTTTACTGTTTCTTCTGTTTTAAGCTATTGTTCTTTCTGAAATACAAACAGGAAGGAAGTTATATGATGAAAAGATTCATATAAATGCAAGCCTGCAGCTCGCTGCCTGTACCAAAATATTAGGATTACCCACCTACTCCTAATACAACAGTACTCAAATTATCCTCTTATATGCCACTGAAAC
Organism: Protopterus annectens; assembly: GCF_019279795.1. Lineage (NCBI taxonomy): Eukaryota > Metazoa > Chordata > Ceratodontiformes > Protopteridae > Protopterus > Protopterus annectens. The sequence goes on along the minus strand of NC_056726.1, from coordinate 998,564,170 downwards.
CAAAAATCTGAAAAAAGGAGTGCATGGCACTGTCAAATTAAACACAACTGAATGTGAAGCAAGAGAGCCAAACATATACCACCAACTAATAAAAAATAACCAATTTAAAT
>NC_056726.1:998554060-998556560 GCF_019279795.1 Protopterus annectens | reverse complement strand
TGGGGTGACAGTTTCCAGGGTCCGTTGAGGCACCACCTTTGTGGAGAGGGACCACTGTTGCTGTACGCCACTCTTTGGGTACATATCCTGTAGTAAGGCTGAGATTGAACAGTAGTTTTATGTTTGGGTTTAGCTGTTCTTGGAGTTAATGTAGGACGCAGCCTGGGACACCGTCTGGTCCCATTGATGCTGTGTTTTTTGCTTTGGAGAGGGCGGCTCCCACCTGAGCATCTGAGATGTCGGGGCAGCACTCTGCTGGGATAGATATTTGCCCTTTTGGTGGGGGGGAGAAGTTTGCTGAACCTGTCAGCTAGGATGTTGGCAATGTCTGTGGGATCAGTGTATTTTTTGTCATTTTGGACTAATTCTGAGCATATCTGGGAATTCCCACCCAGGTTCCTAACATAACTAAAGAAAGCCTTGTGATTATCTTTAGTGTCCTGTGCAATTTTTCTCTCGAAGCTGGCCTTTGACGATTTTATGAGTGCCCTTAGTTTTTTGCTAATACTGATCAGAGATGCCTTCCCTTTTTGGGATTTTGCTCTATCATGTAGTAGCTTCCTCCTATTGTATGGTTTGTTTATGGCTTAGGTCCACCAGACAAGTAGTCTGCCTTTGGAGGATTGGGTCTTGGTTTTATTTGGGATTGCATGATCCATGCATTCCTGAAGGTGTTCATAGAATGCATTTATAAAGGATTCTGCGGTCTGGGCCATATTTTCCACAGGCCCGGGGGCTTTGAAGGATTCCACCTCGGTTTTGAGGAGTGTGAAATTTGCTTTAGAGAAGTTTTTCACTGTGGTTTTCTGGGCAGGGGGTGGGGTCGGGATGTGAATATCCAGTGAGATCAGGTTATGGTCTGATCTTACCAGTGAGGGATACACTTCTGGTCTGGAGCATAGAGTCCCCATGTTGGTGATGATCAGGTCCAGTATGTTTTCCCCTCTTGTGGGAGTGGTAACAAGTTGTTCCATAGCATTTGAGTTTATGAATTCTAGGAACCTTTGGGCAAGGGTGTTGGAGCTAGAGTAATGCTCCCAATCTATGTTTGGGTAGTTGAAGTCGCCCAATATAATGGTGTTCGGAGAGACCTTCATATTTTCCAGTGTTCTCAGGAAGGCCGAGTGGGGTTCCTGGGTTTGGGAGGAGTGGTCTGTAGCAGGCTATAAACTGGAAGGCAGTTTTACCCACTGTTAGTTGCACATGGATAGTCTCTGATGCTTCGTGCTTTGCCACCAACCTGGAGGTGTGGGTATCTTTGATGAATATCGATACTCCCCCCCCCCTCCTTTTGTGGTTCGGTCCAAGTTTTGGGGCCGAAAAGCATGGTATGAGGTATAACCTGGTAGTGCTGGGGTGCTCTCGGGAGTCCTAAACCAGGTTTCTGTTACTGCACAGATATCGATGTTCTCCATGCTAAGGAGAGTTTGAGTCGTGCATCTTGAGGTTTAGACTTCTAGCGTGGAGTAGCATTACTCAGTTTCTTATCCCTTGTGATACCTATGGAGGTGGGTTTGTCTTTTGAGCCTTGCCTAAAAAAGGCACTATGGGGGTAGCAAGAGCCTTTGCCAATATCCAAAAGCCCAGGGGTGACAGGTGCAAGCCGTCCCTAGCAAAGCATCGTGGCTTGTCGTGCATATCATCCCAAGCTGACAGGCATTGGATCCCCTTTGAATGACACCAATACTTAAGCCAATTGTTGAAATTGATCATCTTGTCTTCATATTGTGGCATCATTCTTGGTGAGGGTAAGATGCTACTCAAGGTCAGGGTCATACCAGCCTGGGCTACATGCTCAGAAAGCTCCTCTATGTCTCTTTTCATGTAGTCCAGGGAGGTATATCTCAGGTCATTCACACCAGCATGGACAATGACTGGAGTCATATTTGTACTTGCCTGGAGTGACCTGAGTGCTTGTGTTATGTGGCGGATCCTAGCGCCAGACAGGCTGCTCACCGTGACCTTCTCCTTGTTCAGCCTGGTGAGCGGGACGTCAGTGTGCCTGACGATAGAGTCACCTATTACAAGTGTATCAGGTGTGTTGTTTAGCCTTAAGGGCTGTGACTGTTCGGCACACTGGCTTTGTGAGATATGTGTTGCACGTGTTTTGTTTTGGGGTAGCGGTTGCTTGGGTGTCTGCTTTGGAGGTCTCTGCTGCTTAGGCAGATCTTTATTTAGAGCCTCAGAGTATGTTTTTGTGTGATTATGTGTTTGGTTTGCTGTCGTGGTAGGTCTATGTGAGACTGGAATTGTAGTGAGTGTGGTTTCCTTCTCCTCCTGACTGGTTATGCCAGTACTGAGTTGAGAGAACTTAGCCTCCAGTTTGGCTATATGTTTGCATCTCTCACATGTGTTGGAATTTGTTGGGAGGAAGAGAGGGTTGTCTGTGTACATGAGGCAGTTGTAACATTGCCTCAAGATTCCCATATTCACCAGCTGGACCGGAGAGGAGATTGACAACTGACCTTTGGACATGCTAGAATAATACTGAGAATTCCAT
>NC_056726.1:998519038-998541060 GCF_019279795.1 Protopterus annectens | reverse complement strand
AACCATTCTTTCTCCACTATGTCCCCCCACACTCACCCACCCACCCTAAGGAGGATGCGTCTGTGGTTAAGACTACCGCTGGTGCAGCAACTTGGAAAGGTCTTCCTGCTGACATGAAGGGAGAGTACAGCCACCACTTTTGATAAGAAGAACCCGATAGTACTATTCATACACAAATAGATCAAGGGCCGTATTTCTGACACAAATGAAATTGAAGCACCACTGTAGAATCCTCATGTGATACCGAGGAAACTAAACCATGAGTATAAATGCCGCCATTAAACCTAATATTCCTCAATACTGATCTTGCTGTATGGCGGTCTGCATCTAAAAAGACTTGGACAGCCTGTCTCAGAGGTGAAATCTTCTCAAACAGAAAGTACAGTTGTGTACACTTACCATAAATGTAGATGTTGAGTGTATTCACTGTTGCAGTCATTACATTAGGGTAATCTGCTGGCAGGTTGCCCTCAGTCGGCCTGAATTCCAAAGTCTTGGGTCCTGCGTCGGTTGCCGTCTTCTCTTCCATGATGTCAGGTCGTCAGGGGTATAAAACATGCAGCCGATGCCATTTTCTTTAGTTTTTCTTGCCCCCGATGTCAGGTGCCCCCAAAAAGGTAGCAATATTTTATATATATATATATATATATATATATATATATATATATATATATATATAAAGTCCACAAATAATATATATATATATATATTTTTTTTTTTGCATCAATATAAACTTTACCTTCATCTACAAGCAAATACACCACATAGGTTGTAGAAGATAGAGAAGGAAAGATGAACTGTAGAATGACAGAGGGATGGCGGGAGGGTAACCTGGACTGCAACAGTGAATACACTCGAACATCTACATTTATGGTAAGTATACACAACTATACTATGTTCTTCATGTTTCACTGTTGCAGTCATTACATTTGGGTAGAATCCCAAAGCTATGGTTGGGAGGCTAGAGCTAAACAGCATTAGGTGCAGCTATAAGGCCCTGCAGCACTGCAGTGGCAAAGCCTGCCCTGGATTAGAGTAGAGAGGCAAATGATAATGCTTTGTAAAGGTGTGAACAGAACTCCAAGTAGCAGCCTCTAGAATGTCTTTGGTTGGTACTCCTCTGAGAAAGGCTGCCGAAGTAGCTGCAGCTCTGGTGGAATGAGACATAATGGCCTTGGGCACAGGTTTATCATGGTGTAAGTAGCAGAAAAGTACAGTTTTGTACCTACCATAAATGTAGATGTTCGAGGATTCCATTGCTGCAGTCCTGACTATTGGGTATAGTCCGCGTCCCAGTCGGCCTGAATACCAGAGTATAAGGCTGACGTCGGTCATGGCGCCTTAGACTGGCGTCAGTACGTCAGGGTACTAATGCGCATGACCGGCGTCATTTCCTCAGTCTTTTCTTGCCCCAGATGTCAGAAGACCCAAAAAGACAAGTCCCAAAAACAACCTGCACCAAAAAACATGTACAATATATACAACAATATATACAAAAAATATAAGCATGTAAACTCACCTACACAACCACCCCTAAACACAGAGGGGAAGGAGGGAGGGTAAATTGGACTGCAGCAATGGAATCCTCGAACATCTACATTTATGGTAGGTACAAAACTGTACTATGTTCTTCGTCTTCCATTGCTGCAGTCCTGACTATTGGGTAGAATCCCAAAGCAGAGGAAAGGGAGGCTGGCAAATTATAAGGAAGTAGGAGCTGATAACATGCCTTGCAAAACAGCAGTGGCAAAACCAGCCCTAGACTTAGAGTAGATAGGAAGATGATAATGCTTAGAGAAAGTATGCACTGAACTCCAAGTAGCTGCTTCCAAAATATCCTTAGTTGCCACCCCCCTTAGAAATGCTGTAGAAGTGGCAGTAGCCCTAGTGGAATGAGGCCTAATCCCAGCTGGAATCTCTTTGCCATGATGGGAATAACAAAATGCAATGCAAAAGCCAATCCACCGGGAAATAGTTTGTTTTGACACAGGCTTGCCCTGTGAACTCAAGGCAAAAGAAACAAACAACTGCTGAGACTGCCTAAAATCCTTAGTCCTGCTTAAATAATATCTCAATTGCCTGTGTACATCTAAAGTGTGCAAAATCTTTTCCCCTTTATTTTGGGGATCTGCATAAAAAGTAGGCAAATGAATAGTTTGGTTTAAAGCCACACTAGAAACCACCTTAGGCATAAAGGAAGGATTAGTACGTAATGATACCCTATCCTTATGGAAAATCAAAAGGCTCTACTGCCATAAGGGCCTGCAACTCAGACACCCTTCTTGCAGAAGTAATGGCCAACAGAAAAGCAGTCTTCCATGACAAGTATTTCAACTCAGCCGTAGCCGCAGGCTCAAAAGGTTGTAGAGTAAGTTTTTCCAACACAAAATTGAGATCCCAAGCAGGAGTAGGAGCTCTAATTGGGGTCTTATATTCTTTGCCCTCTAAGAAACTGCTTGAACAAAGGATGCGAAAACAAAGGTGGGTCACAATCATAATGAGCTGAAATTGCTGCAGCATGAATCTTAATGGAAGAGAAGGACAAACCTTTGTCCAATAATTCAGTAAGATATTGAAGAGCCACACTCAAATTAGGCTCAGAAATCTCCAAGTTCTTTGCTGTACTCCAAAATAAAAATCTCTTCCATTTGTCTGCGTACACCTTCCTTGTACTAGGTCTTCTAGCTTCCATAATCACATTTAAAACTTGCTGAGGAAGTTGAGACCTGCTGTGCTTCAAGAGAGAATATGCCAGGCTGTTAGATGAAGAGAGTGAAGCTTGACATTGAGCAGATGGCCATCCTTTTGAGATAACAGATGAGGAATCAGAGGTAAAGGCCATGGAGGCTTCCTTACCAGACTCCGTAGTAGTGGATACCAGTGTTGCCGAGGCCAATCTGGAACTATCAAAATCATCCTTGGCCTGTCTTGTCTGACCTTTAATAATACCTTTGGAAGAAGAGGCAGAGGTGGAAAGGCATAGACATGAAGGTTGTTCCAACTGAAAGACAGAGCATCCACTTTCCAAGCTGTGTGATGAAACCCCTTTGTGCAATACTTTGGCAGCTGGTGGTTTAGTGGAGAAGCGAACAGATCTATGTCTGGAGTTCCCCATGACACTGTCAATTCCTGAAATACATGAAGATCCAGTTTCCACTCGTGGGGATCCATGATTTGTCTGCTTAACACATCTGCTAGGAGTTCTGTGCTCCTGGCAGAAACCTTGCCTGAAGAGTTAGTTGCAGGCTTAACGCAGTCTCCCATAAAATCGTTGCTTGCCTGCATAGAGGATAAGAATGTGTTCCCCCTTGCTTGTTGATGTACCACATGACAGTTGTGTTGTCTGTTAGAATCAACACCTGCCCTGGAAGAAGTAACTCCTTGAAAGCCATCAATGCAAACTGGACTGCTAACATCTCCTTCATGTTGATATGTAGATGCTGAAGTCTGGCAGGCCACTTGTCTTGTATCCACTTTCCATTTAGATGAGCTCCCCAAGCAGTGTCCGAGGCATCTGTCGTTAAAATCTGACTCGCCTCTGGCCGGGTCACAGAGAGTCCCTTGTTTAGGTGACATTCCTGAGCCCACCACAAGAATTCCTTTTGAAGGCAAGGTATTATTTGAATGACAGTGTCCAAATCCTGGCAGTGCTGTGTCCATACATTTTTGAGATACCATTGCAGCTTCCTCATATGCAGTTTGGCATTGGGAAGCACTAGAATACAAGATGCCATGAACCCTAATGCTTGAAGGACTGTCCTTGCAGTCAGCACGGACTGATGAGATAGTAGATGGAAGTAAAGTGACAGACTCTTTTGTTTGTCCGGGGTTAAAAAGGCCATCTGGGCTGCTGTATTCAGTCTCACACCCAGAAAGCACATGTCTTGAGAGGGTACTAGACTGGACTTTATTTCGTTCACAGAATACCCCAGGCATCTTAGCACTGCTATGACATATTCCAGATGCTGTAGAAGGTCTTCCTTTTCTTGAGCCAGAATCAGGCAGTCGTCCAAGTAAGGATAGATTTGAATGCCTTGAAGCCTGAAGTAAGCTATCACTGGAGCCAGAACCTTTGTGAATACTCTGGGCGCAGTAGATAAGCCAAAGGGCAATGCAGAGAACTGATAATGAAAATCTCCAGTTGAAACCGCAGATACTTTCTGCAACCTAGCCTTATAGGCACATGAAGGTAAGCTTCCTTGAGATCCAAAGTTACCATCCAGTGATCTTTGCCCAGCAGAGGTAACAGTTGTTGTAACGTCAACATCTTGAACTTGGGAATGTCCAGATAAGTGTTGAGGATAGATAAATCCAAAATTGGTCTCCACGTGTTCCCCTTCTTTGGTACTAGGAACAGGCGAGAATAAAATCGAAGCCCCTTTCTGATACAGGGACTGGCTGAATGGCCCCTATCTGGAGTAACTGAGAAATTTGCTTGTGAGCCTCTTTTCTTTGTGGAGGAGGAACATCTGGCATGCCTTTGAAAGGGGGCAGTGTGTGGAAATAAAATCTGTAACCGTGATGAATGATATCCAGCACCCATCTGTCTTGAGTGACTAAATCCCAATTTTCTTTGAAAAGAGACAGTCTTCCTCCCAAAGGAGCTGCCAGACGAGAATCCACTGGCAGCTGAAAAGGCAGGTCATTGGGTCTGCTTACGAAAGGACTGACCCCTGCCCTCACCAGAAGTCTGAGCAGGTGAACTGTCTGATCTAGGCCTAAACGAACCTTGAGCCCTGCCCCTACCACGTCTAGACCCCCTAGACTGGGAACCATAAGCAGGATATGTCCACCCCTTAGCAGGCCAATTTCTACTAAACTTCGGAGGCTGCACCTGCAAAAAATCTTTAACAGTCTGCATAGACTTAGCTTTGTCCTCCATTTTCTTTAAAACTGCTTCCACAGGCGGTCCAAACAACACATCAGACTGTAAAGGAGCATCCAAAATCCTGGTCTTAACATGCTCAGCTAAATTCTGATCCTTCAACCAGGCATGTCTGAAGAACAGAACTAGTAGCAGCCACCCTCGAGGAGGCCTGAACAGCATCAAAACCACACTGCAAAGAATGCTTACCCACTTGTTCAGACACATGAACCAAATCCAGCAATTCTTTACACTCAATACCTTCCGCCAAAGCATCCACCTTAGATTTCAATTGTGAAAGGAGATAATTCTGATATTTCAGCATATGAAACTGACAATTCAAGCCCTCATGGCTAGAGTGGAAGAAGTATATACTTTCTTACCCCACCTATCCAAAGCCCTTGCCTCTTTATCAGAGGGTACAGGATTTTTAACCACAGAAGCTTTAACACCTTTAGGCCCCTGAGAAACAGTTTCTGGGTCCGCCCTAGGACTCTTAAACAAATACTTATGAGCTTGGGCACCCTATAATACCTATCAGGCTTAACAGGAGCAGGAGGCAAGGAGTCAGGGTTCAGGGAAGCCTCTGCAAAAACATCCTCCACCACATTCAACACAGGAGGAATAGCTAAGGGCCTATGCTGGGGTAAAACAAGAATTCCTAAGCCTTTTCCTGGAATCAGAGTAATCCTGCCTTCCCATTTAAAGTGCTCCCTCATGGAGTGAAGAGTCTCTGAAAATGAAAAATCCTCAGGAGGAGAAGCTGTAGGAGTGGAATCATCCACATCAGAATCAGAATAAGTAGGAAAGTCTTGCAAGTCTTCCACAGAAGACTCTGAAGCCTGTGAACACTGTTCAAAACTATCAAACTCCTGTTCCACCCTAGGCCTCTTATCAGGCGGGGCATAGAACCTCTAATCAGAGTAATCAAATCTTCTGCCATTTAAGCATATGTTTCTTAGGCACAGAGCCGAAATGCTAGGAGAAGCCCCCACAGAAGCTGAACTTGGCCTACCTCTAAAAGAAGCTTTGGTAACAGAAGGAGAGGCCCTAACTACCTTGGGAAGAGAACAGTTACCTGAGAAGCCCCTCAGCCTGGCCTACCTCCTGAGAGGCACATCCTGTAACAGTAAAGTATCTGCCTGAGACTCCATAGAGACTCCTGGCAAAACCTCTGGCTCCCCTGAGCCTTCTAAAGAACCGGCGTCCGGGACTGCCGGTTCCTCACCCCTAGGCTTCACTGTTTTGTCCTTGCGCTTCTTGGATGAAGCGGGCGTCGGAGCATCCGACGGCATATTATAATTGCAACGCTTCCCAAACACTAACCTAGCACAATCTAGCCTCCTCTTAATAGTGCATTGTTAAATCTAGCACAAGAGCGGCAACCAACAACGTCGTGCTCAGGCCCTAAACAAGGTATACACAATGTATGATAATCCCTGTGCGGTATCTGCTTCCCACAAGAAATACAGTTATTCACTTTTTCTGACATCCGGTTAAATACTGAGGCAAGAAAAAACCAAAATGTTCTAGCGGGTTACTTAGCCAACTCTGTTTCGGTCTGAAACTCCGGTTTGGAAAATCTCAGAACGCCAACCTGCACTTAAAATTGCTTCTGCATCGGACCATGCGGCAAAAGACTGAGGAAATGACGCCGGTCATGCGCATTAGTACCCTGACCTACTGACGTCAGTCTAAGGCGCCATGACCGACGTCAGCCTTATACTCTGGTATTCGGGCCGACTGGGACGCGGACTATACCCAATAGTCAGGACTGCAGCAATGGAAGACGAAGAACATCGGATGCAGTGGCTTATCCACTTTGAATCTGTCTGCTTTGAGATAGCCTTTCCCTCTGATCGTGCAGCATATGACACTAGTAAATGCTCAGTTTTTCTTAGAGCTTTTGTCCTGCTCAAGTAGAATCTTAGCTGTCTGTGTACATCCAAAGAATGCAGAATTCTCTCCCCCTTTGTTCTGCAGATTTGGATAAAAAGTTGGCAGATGAATTGTTTGGCTAAGAGCCACACTGGAAACCACCTTAGGCATAAAAGTAGGATTTGTCCTCAGAGACACCATGTCTGGGTGAAATATGATAAAAGGCACTACAGCCATGAGGGCCTGTAGCTCTGAAACTCTTCTTGCTGAAGTAATTGCTAGTAGCAGAGCTATCTTCCATGATAAGCACTTTATATCAGCGGTAGTGGCTGGTTCAAATGGAGGCAGGGTGAATTTTTCCAACACATAATTGAGGTCCTATGCAGGTAATAGTGATCTTCTAGGAGGTCTTAGGTTTTTGGCTCCTCTAAGACACTGCTTCAGTAAAGGAGGAGAAAAGATTGGTGGCTCTGTATTGTAATGAGCCGAAATGGCAGAGGCATGGATTTTGATTGATGATAAAGATAGGCCTTTGTCAAGCATCTCAGTTAAGTATTGTAATATCTGAGGAATATGTGGTTCTGCTGTATCAGTTCCTTGTGCTTGACTCCAAGCACAGAATCTCTTCCATTTGTGAGCATAAGATTTTCTAGTACTAGGCCTTCTGGCTTCCAAAATGACATCCATCACATCTTTACTGTGAGGTGTCGTTCGTATGATTACATGATTAGCCATGCTGCCAGGTTCAGAGTCTGTAGTTGATTGTGCAGGACCCGATTGTTTTGCTGGGACAGTAGTTGTGGTCTTTGAGGCAAGGTCCAAGCTAGGTATTGAGACAAGTTCCTTAGGATTGGGTACCAGTATTGGCGGGGCCAGTCCGGGGCAATTAATATCATCTTTGGCTTCTCTTGTCTGACTTTTAGGAGGACCTTGGGCAGAAGAGGCAGAGGAGGAAAGGCGTAAACTGACAGGTTTTTCCAACTGAAGTATAGGGCGTCCACTTTCCATGCTTGTCTGTGATAAGTCCTTGTGCAGAATCTTTTCAATTGAAAACTTTGAGGATAGGCAAATAGATCTATGTCTGGGCTCCCCCATTTCTCTGTTATCATGCTGAATACTTGTGAATTTAGTTTCCACTCGTGAGGATCCATAAGGTTTCTGCTTAAATCGTCTGCCAGAGAGTTCTGTTTTCCTGGCAGGAATTGAGCTTGAAGATTTACTTGGTAGGGCAAAGCTGCGTCCCACAGTGCCATGGCTAATCTGCAAAGGGGGTATGAGTGTGTGCACCCTTGCTTGTTTATATACCACATGACTGTGGTGTTGTCTGTCTTTATCAGTAGTTGTCCTGGATGAAGTAAGACCTTGAAGGCTGTTAGGGCATTTTGAACAGCTAGCATCTCTTTCTGGTTGATACGTAGATGCATTTGATTTGGTGCCCATATGCCCTGAATGCATCTTCCTGCCATGTGGGCCCCCCAGGCATAATCTGATGTGTCTGTTGTTATGGCATGGCTGGCAGGGGGTAGAGTGAAGGGCCGTCCCATGTTTTGGTGACAGGCCTTAGCCCACCATAGAAACTCCTGTTGCAGGCAGGGGATGAGAGGAATCATTGTTTCCAGACTGTGTGAATGTTGACTCCATAAACTTTTTCAGTTTCCTCATATGCAGTCTTGCATATGGAATTAGTAGGATGCAGGATGCCATGAAGCCTAGGGCCTGCAGAATTTGTCTTGCAGAAGACTGGGTTTGAAGTAAGTAGCCAATTGCCTTTGTTTATCTGGGGTGAGGTAAGCCATCTGGGCAGTTGTATGCAAGCTTGCCCCCAGGAATGTTATCTTTTGAGAGGGTACCAGTTGTGATTTCTTTTCGTTTATTGTGTATCCTAGGCATGCTAGTAGCCTTTTCACAAACGCCAGGTGTCGTAGAAGAGTGTCCTTCTTCTCTGCTTGAATGAGACAGTTGTCCAAGTAAGGATATATTTGAATACTTCTTTGTCTACAAAATGCAATTACTGGTGCCAGGCACTTTGTAAAGACTCTGGGCGCCCCTGGGCGCAGTAGATATGCCAAAGGGCAGTGCAGAGAATTGGTAATGCATTAAGCCAGCCTTGAATCTGAGGTATTCTCTGCACGACTGTTTTATTGGGACATACAGGTGTGCCTATTTTAAGTCTGAAGTCACCAGCCAAGCATTCTTGCCCAGCATGGGCAGAAGCTGTTGCAAAGTGAGCATTTTGAATTTTGGAATGTCCAGGTATGTGTTCAAAATCGATAAATCCAGTATTGGCCTCCAGGCCTTGTCCTTTCTGGGTACCAAGAACAGTCTTGAGTAAAAACCTTGTCCTTTTTCCTGTTCTGGTACTGTCTGAATGGCCCCCATATCCATGAGGGACGTAACCTGTTTTTGTGCCTTTGCCCATTTTTTGGCAGGTCTGGTCAACCATTTGTCATTGGCAGAGTGTGGAAATGGAATCTGTATCCCTATGATACGATGTTCAGTACCCACTTGTCCTGGGTTATCAACTTCCAATTTTCAGCAAAAGTGCTAATTTTCCCCCTATGGGTGCTGCCAAAAGACAAGTTCTTGGTGTAGGCAGAGGGAAGTCATTGGGATTGCTTTCTGTAGGTTTGCGCTTTATCTCCTCCAGATTTGGAGGTGGATGCGCCCCATTGCTTTGACCTGTATGAGTCTTGAGCCTAGTACCTAGAACACTTAGGGCATCTGGATTTGCCCCTTTGAGCTCTGTCTGACACAGGAAAGGACCAATTTTTTGTAGGCCAGTGTCTACTGAATCTAGGTGGCTACACTTATAAGAAATCTTTAACAGTTTGCATAGACTTAGCTTTGTCTTCCATTTTCTTTAAAACCTCTTCTGCCTTAATACCAAACAGAGAATCATGCTGTAAAGGTGCATCTAGCAATTTAGCTTTAACATGATCAGGCAAATTTTGTTCCTTTAACCAGGCATGCCTCCTAATCACAGATCCAGTAACTGTGGCCCTGCAGGAGGCCTCTAAAGAGTCAAAACCACATTGCAAAGTATGCTTTCTAACTTGTTCAGCTGCATGCAATAATTCCTGCAATTCCTTATTTTCTGCACATTCTGAAATCAACATAATTTTCTGTTTCAGCAATCCCATAACATGTTGTTGGCACTTAAACATATGAAATTGACAGTTTAAGGCCCTGACTGCCAAGGTTGCAGATGTATAAACCTTTTTTCCCCATCTGTCCAGCGCCCTTGAATCTCTGTCAGAGGGGGTAGGGTTTTTTGCGGGTGAGGCCTTAACTCCCTTTGGACCCTGTGAAATAGTTTCAGGATCAGCAGCAGGGTTTCTAAATAAAAATTTATGAGAGTCAGGGACCCTGTAATACCTGTCAGGCTTACTGGGAGCCGGAGGTAAAGAGTCAGGGGTCAGGCTCGACTCCGAAAAAACATCATCCACAATGTCTAACACAGGAGGAATGGCTAAAGGCTTATGCTGAGGGAGAAGGAGGAAATCCTTGAGCCTCTTTTTTGATTCTGAGAAGTCTTGACTCTCCCAGTGAAAATGCTCCCTCAAAGAATGCAAGGTTTCTCCAAATGAATAATCCTCAGGAGGAGATGCAGATGGAATAGACTCCTCAGCATCAGAATCCTCACAGGGAGGTAAAGATAATTCCTGATCAGAATAGGAATCAGAAGAAATAGAAACCTGATCTGAAGATTCATAGTCAGCATCTTGCCTAGGCCTCTTATCTGGAGGGGGATGGGTACCCCTGATCAAGGTAATAAGGTCTTCAGCCACTTTGATCATCTGTTTTTTAGGCATAGAGGCCTGTGCACATGGCTCAGGCGTCATTTTTTTTAGTTTTAGAAGGTGTCTTTGTCTTTGGTTTTGCAGCTTTCGTCGGTTTGATATAAAAATGTTGCAGTCTGAATACACCCTCAGAAGCCAGTGCCTGCTCAGCGGCTCCGGACCCATCCAAGGGAGATACATCCGTCGGTCTAATACCTTGAGTATCTTGCGGCATGCCGGACTCCACATGGGTGTCGGTAGAGGCCTGTGACTCGAAGTTAGGGGGTATCAGGGGCTGCGAAAGCACCTCATTGAGTACCGCAAAACTGGCGACTGGCTTAGGAGAAGCTTCATCGTCGGTTTTAGATCTTGCCTGCCTTTCTCTGTCCTTTTTCTTTGCATTTTTTATGTACTCCGGTAGTCGGACTGCTATCCGACATCTCTGGGTAGTTAAATCTGTTTCCAAAATACTTAGATGCAAAAATATACTGACGCTTAATAGTGCGTTGGTTAAATCTAGCACAAAACCGACAGCCAGGCACGTTGTGATCAGGGCCTAGGCAAGGAATGCAGTATAAATGGAAATCCTTAAGAGGTATTTGCTTCCCACAAGTAATACAATTATTAAGTTTTTCTGACATTGGAAAAAAACAAGAAAAAAATTTCCCCAACGAAGTACTTAGCTTTACTGAAGACTTCGGTTCTGAAACTCAAACGTGAATATTTCAGTAGTCGGCCGACCGGCACTTGCGAAATGCTTCTGCTTCAGGCACCGCGCGACAAGAAAGACTTAAGAAAATGGCATTGGCTACATGTTTTATACCCCTGACGACCTGACGTCATGGAAGAGAAGAAGGCAACCAACACAGGACCCAAGACTTTGGAATTCAGGCCGACTGAGGGCAACCTGCCAGCAGATTACCCTAATGTAATGACTGCAACAGTGAAACACGAAGAGCATGGAATATTTGTGAAATTGTGTGCTACAGACACTCCAGAAATATTAAATGCCGAGTGGGGATCAAGTTGGATTTTGCTAAATTCACAGTGATTCTCAGTGATGCACACAACTGAAGAAGATAGTATATTTGAAGGAGGGACACCTTGGAAGCATTTGCCAGGAGTCCATCATCTACATATGAGAATATTTTGAATCCCTGAAGTCATACATGAGCTTTGTAGATGACCTACTACTACTACCATGCATTTAGTGAATACCCTGAAGGCTGTGGTGAGACTAAATGGCAGGGATGTGAAATGGTAATGGCTAGCTCCCAAACAGAAGTGTGGGAATCTCTTGGACTCCTTCTGAACCTTTATGTGAAGGTAAACATCCTGGAGATCTATTCAGCACATCCATTCATTCTTCTGTAAACATGGAAGACTAGACTGCAGCATGAAGGTCTTTTCTACATAAGAGTTTAGGCGATTAAAGGTCCAATATGGGCCAGAGATCCTTTATTTTCTTCAGGACCAAAAAGAAGCATGAGTAGAACCCTGACCCATGCCAGTCTGGCTTTTTTGTAACAGAGATAGAACCTCTGACATATCGGCCTTTGTCTGACTGGATGGGACATCTGACAACAAGAAGGGAGAGGGAGTTTCCAAAAAGAGAATGTAATAACCTCTGGATATTATCCTTCGTACCCATCTATATCAAATGGCAGTGAACTATGGAGTGAGGGTAGTGGCATATAAGCCCCTCAACTGCCTCCAGAGTGGGACAGTCAGGCAACTCATCAAGAATTCTGAGGTATTCTGTCTGAGAAGGGACCCATGAAACCCTGGTTCTGAGGATTTCTTCTGCCCTGGGCCTGCGTCCATTGACGTGACTGCCTCTGGCAAAGCCACCCCTGTCAGAAGCTGAGCTCTACTGATGGCAGGACTTGCGAAACTAGAGTGATTAAGCACCATTTTGGTTCCTAATAAATATGCACTGTGGTAGCTCAAATTTCACTTCCACTGCAGAAAGCATCTTACCATCTTGCTCGGACTTCAGAATGTGTTCCTTAACTCTCTTACCAAGCAAGGTTGTTCCATGGAATAGTGTGTTCATGAAGGACACTTTAAAGTCACATAGTTGCAGCTAAACATTGTCTCTCATAGCAATGAATGCTCCTGCTGCCCTCACTGCTCCATCTGCCACACTGTGAAGAAGGTTCATGGACAGTTTGGTAACACTGGTCATGGTTGGTTGAAAGAATAGTCTGGAGCTGTTTATGTGCACTGGCGTGATGGGGTTTTTCAGAACAGACACAGCTTGTTGTGCTAGGCAACCTGGTCATATCAGGGGTGTGGTTCTTTTTTGGTGGCCACCACTCAGGCTTGTCACTTTAGTAAACCTATAGAGAGAATCAGGTGTTGCATTGGTGGAGTACAAGCATAACGAGCACTTGCTGTCAGTGGTGTGCCACATATGCAGGGGAACTTGTGTAGCTGTAGGCATGCTTTTCCGAGCAAGTCACAATTGTGCAGCTCAATAGAAGCGCAGTGAGGGCTACAGCTCAAGAAAATGACAGCAAAGTTCCCAGGAAGAGGCAGACTAGTCTGGTCTCTCTGGTCCATACTGCACAACGTTCTCCTCTCCTGGAAATGAATGGGATAATAAGATCCTCTCATCAAGGTACAAATGACAGGGATCTCACCCTGATCAGAGGTGCCTGGCTCCCACCACAAGATAAGAATTGAGTGGGTCATTAAGGCAAAGGAGGGGAAGACATTGGGCAAAATCCTGCAAAAGGGGGGCATAATAAAAAAGCAAAAGTTTTTACCATTCCATGCAAGCTTAATCAAACTAATTATGCAATCCCCCAACTACAGATGATGAATGCAAAAACATTCTGGGACTTTTACATTTGGAGAGTCAGGATTGGGGAGGCTGCATTCCTCCAGTTTAATATGTCAACTAAAAGATCTCTCTAATTTGACTTGTGGGGTCTGCCATTTAAAATCCAAAAATCAACCCGACACTTTGCTTACACACACTTATAACAATTCCCTGATGTTTCTTTATCCCTTTTCTGCGCATTTAATATAGAAATGTTCAGGTCCTGTAAGCTCTATCCAGATACAAATTAAATGCAACCACCTGTAGTAATTTCCTCCCTACTGTGCCCACTGACAGCATTCAGTACAGGATACTCAAGTACAAGGATGTGTAGTTCTAATTTCTATTTCCCATCAAAGAACTTCAGGTAAATTTTAAGCCTTCACTGCCTCCTCTAACTTTTTCCATTGGCATGCATAACTTCCAAGCAATGCAAACACACTGTCTTCAGCTGTAATGCCCCAAATCTTGAATTCCTATTATTCCTCTGATAAGTCTCTGTTATGCAACACAAGTGAGCTGCACACCACCACCACCTTTATCCCTTTCCTATCTTTTAATCTTTCTTTGTTGTTGCTGTTGTTTAGCTGAGTCTACTACTTGTGTCCACAAGGACTTTAAAATACCATGCCTGTCTGCCAACAACTGCTTTTTTTAAGTTGTTGCAATATCATACTAATTGCTTCTGTTAATACGTTCTGTCCATCTTCACCTCTGTCACCCTTTCTTTTGCATTTGATCCTTCCCAGCATCAATGCCCTCAAACTGAGTCCTGTGTCACTGCATTATGTGGTCAAAGTATTTGAGTTTTTGTTGTGCCATGACCTCTTCCAGGGAACAGGCTGTTTATTTTCCGTAAACATTGAGTAAAACTATCTCACCAGTTCCTACAATCTCAACTCCAAATCATACACTCCATCCTATATCAGCCTGATTTCTACCCAAATCTAACTTCTCTCATCTCTCAGTGCTCCCCTACCAGACTTCTCCGAAGCTCAATCCAAGACCTGCTAAAAATCCATAAACCCAAATCCAACACAGGGTGCAACTTATGCAACTACCATCCCTCTACTGCATGGAACAAACTCCCACTAGAAATAAGGTCCCTGACTCACCCTAATCAATTTAAGCTAGCAACCAAAGGCCACTTTAAAAAACACTCGTCCTGCCATTGTACTTGCCCTCCCTGATTATTACCTACCTTTTATTGTACAGTCAAACTTACTACAACTCATCATTAACTACTTCATCCTATGACTCCTATGCAACCTCCAAAGCTTCTTCTATACTCTACTCCCTGAAATTCTTATGTAACCTTTTAAGTTTCTGCTACTCTATATACAAAACCTTATATTTACCCAACTCCCTTTTTAAACCAAAGCATACAACTTATTCTACTTTAACATTCTCCTTTTTGTTTATAGTACTGTTTTATCTGTCAACAATATACATGCATGTAGCTTACGTACTTTAACTACCAACATTCTCTATTGCTATTTTTATTGAAATGTATCTGCATTGCTGTTTTTATTGCACTGTATATCTTTGGAGCTTTTCTCCCTGGGCCTCAGCTGAAAAAGGGCATAGGTTCATAGGAAGGTACTAGGCTATTGGGCCTATACAAGCCTAGCCAAAAAGGTACCCTGGCTTTCGTCACCCACGAAAATTATTTTCCTGTGCCCCTGTCGAGCAGAACCACAGAAGTGATCCCCGGGGTGAATTTCCTATTACTCATCCAATCATCAAGATTTTTCTTGAAGAGTGTTAATGAGGAGCTCTGTCTGACATAGATAGGTAATCTGTTACAGAGTATGGGAAGTCTCTGGGACAGGAATCTATCCCTCCAGCATGTTCTGTTTATTGTGGTGACAAGGTTTAGGTCCCTAGAGTGTGTAGCTCGGAGGGATTGGGATTTCTTTAAGTGGAGCATGTCCAACAGCTCTGGGTTTGACATAGCTTTGTATGTTAGGCAGAGACCACCTCGGAACAGGCGATATGCTACAGAGTAAAGCTGGAGTTTTTTGAGACGGTCAGTGTAGGGCATTTGTTTGAGGCCAGTAATCCTCTTTGTGAGGTACTTCTGTGGTCTTTCCAGCTGCTGCAGATGTCTTGAGAGGTACATTCCAAAAGGGGCATTGTACTCTACAATGGGTCTAATGAGTGTCAAGTAGAGGGGAACAATGACCTCTTTTTTCCAGGATGACAACCCCTTTATGATGAGGTGTGCTACATAGGACTTCCTGACTAATGTGGCAATGTGACTATCAAAGGAGAGACTACTGTCCACCTGGGTCCCAAGATCTCTTATCACACATTTGGTGTTAAGTAGACTGCTGCCTATATGGTAGTTCATGGGTACAGAGTTTTTACCAAAGGGGATGACACTGCACTTTTTGGCATTGAGCTTGAGGCCATGGCTCTGACACCAAGCATCTGTCTCAGCGAGGCCCTTCTGTAGGATGTCCACATCATTTGGGGACTTGACTATGGCTCCTAGTTTGCAGTCATCTGTGAACTTCATTAGCCAGAGGCCTTCTGTGTTAGCCTGTACTTCAGAGAAGTAGATACCAAACAGGAGAGGTCCCAGGACTGAACCCTGTGGTACTCCACTTGTCACTGCTTTGAGGTCAGATTTGGAGTTTGCAACTTTTACAGTGTGGGTTCTGTCAGTGAGCCAGTTGGCAAACCATCATGTGATGTAGGGATTTATACCTAGTTTAGTGAGTTTAGCTATAATTCCAGAATGGGGGATGGTGTCGAAAGCCTTGGCGAGGTCAAGATAGGCTGTGTGAACCACCTTACCCTCATCTACGGCTATGGTGACTACCTCAAACAAGTCGATCAGGTTCAGGAGGCATGATCTGCTTTTCACAAACCCGAACTGGGTGGGATCCAGAGTTTGGAGGTTACCAGTGTCTTTGTTTATGAGTTCCATGATGATACATTCCATGGCCTTGCAGACCAGGCTCATCAGGTTAATAGGTTGATAGTTCCCGGGATCAGTAGTGGCACCCTCTTTGTGGAGTGGGATAACTGTTGCTATGTGTCATTCATTGGGCACAAAGCCTGATGAGAGGCTATTATTGAACATGGTGCTTAAGTGAGGAGCCAGTTCATTCTGAAGTTCATGTAAAACGGAGCCTAGGATGTTGTCCGATCCCATGGATGCTGTGTTTTTGGCTTTAGAGAGTACAGTTTGTGATTACAGGGACTCTGCATTCTTCCTGTATAGATATGGGCCCTTTAGGGGGTGAGGGGGGGGGGGTAAAGTTAGCACTGAACCTATCTGCCAGGATGTTGGCAATATCAGTTGGTTCTGTAATTTTCGTGCCGTTGTGCTGCAACTCAGAGCAGATCTGGGTGTTGCCATCGAGATTCTTGACATAGCTATAGAATGCTTTGTGGTTGCCCTTAGAATTAGTGGTGATTTTGTTTTTGTAGCTAGCTTTGGAGGATCTTATAAGGGATCTCAGCTTCTTACTTTGGCTGACCAGGGAGCTCCTCCACTCATGGGATTTTACTCTCTTTTGCAACAGTTTCTTCCTTCTGTTGTACAGTTTGTTTATGGTAGGGGACCACCAGATTGGCTACTATTTTTTGGAGGATAGCATCTTGGTTCTGTTTGGGATAGCACAATCCATGCACTTGTGTAAGTGCTTATAGAGTGCATTTGTGTAGGATTCCGCAGTTGTAACTGTATTGTCCATCTGCATGGGTGTCATGAAGTTCACCACTTCTGTCTTAAGAAGCATGAAGTTGGCTTTGGAGAAATTTTTTACCATGGTTTCCTTAATGGGGAGTGGGGGCAGGATGTGGATATAAAGGGTGATTAGCTTACGGTCGGATCAGACCAACAAGGAGTTGACTTCAGGTGTGGAACACTGGTCACTCATGCTGGTAATGACTAGGTCTAGGATGTTGTTGCCCCTGATGGGGGTGTGGATAAGTTGATCCAGGGCATTGGAGTTTATGAATTCCAGAAAGCATTGAGCTAAGGAGTTGGTACACAAGTAGTTTTCCCAGTTAACGGTGAGGTAGTTGAAGTCGCCCATTATTAGGGTGTTTGGCTGAACCCTAATATTTTCCAGTACATCAAGAAAAGAGGAGTGGGAATCCTGGGGCATGGTGGGGGATCTGTAGAAAGCTACAATTTGGATTGCAGTTTTGCCCAGACTTAGTTGCACTTGGATAACCTCGGATACATTATGCTGAGCTACTAGCCTGTAGGTGTGGATATCCTTAATGAATATGGACACACCTCTGCCTTTGGTGTTTCGGTCCAGGTTACATGGCTGAAAAGTGTGGTATGAGTTATAGCCTGGTAGTGCAGAGGTGCTTTCTGGAACCTTGAACCAGGTCTCAGTCACTGGACAGATATCGATGTTCTCCATTTTAAGGAGTGCCTCGAGTGAGTGCATTTTGAGATTTAGACTTCTAGCACTGAGTAGCATTACCCTCAGTTTTTGCTTGCCTGTTCCTGTTACGGTGGTGAATTTGTCATTTGAACCTTGCCTAAAAAAGGCACTATAGGGGCAGCAAGAGCCTTAGCCAGTGTCCGGAATCCCAGGGGAGACAGGTGCAGGCCATCTGTGGCAAAGCATCGTGGTCCGTCAACCATGTCATCCCAAGCAGACAGATACTGGATCCCCTTAGAATGACACCAGCAGCTTAGCCAATTGTTGAAGTTAATCATTTTGTCCTTGTACTGCGGTATCATTCTGGGCGATGGCAGAATGCTACTCAGGGCTAGGGTCATACCTGCCTGGGCTACAAGATCGGAGAGCTCTTCCATGTCTCTTTTCTTGTAGTCCAGGGAGGTACATCTCAGGTCATTCACACCAACATGGACAATAACGGAGTCATATTTGTACTTGTTGTGGAGTGACCTGTGTCTGTGGGTTATGTGGCGGATCCTGGCACCCGACAGGCAGCTGACAGCAACCTTCTCCTTGTTTAGCCTGGTGAGTGGGACATCAGTGTGCCTGACTATAGAGTCAACTATGACCAATGTGTTGGGAACATGTTTTGCTTTATTGGCTGTGGTTGAGTGGTACACAGAGTCTGTGGGTTGTGTGTCATTTGGGTTGTATTGGGGGAAGGATGTAGCTTGCGTTTCTGCTTTGGAGGTCTATGTTGCTTAGATTATTATTGAGAGCCTCTGCAAATGTTTTTGTGTTACTATGTGTGGATTTTGGTGGTGTAGATTTAGTGAGACTATGTGGTGAGTGGGGTGTGGTGCAAATGTTTACCTTCTCCTCATGACTGTCAAGTTCAGTCTTGGTTGGAGAGAGCCTGACCTCCAGTTTGGCTAGATAAGTGCATCTCTTACAGGTTGTAGTGTTGGGTGGTAGGAGGAGAGGATTGTTTGTGTACATGAAGCAATTTCCACATTGCCTCAAGATGCCCAGATTCATCAGATAGACAGAAGAGAACACTGGGTGCTGACCCTTGGACATGCCTGAATAAAAAACTATTTTCCTCTAGATAAGTGAGGAAAGTGAGTACAAGAGCTGTTTGTCTCTAAGCAAGTGGGAAAAGTAAGTACAAAAACTGTTTTCCTCTAGGTAATGAGGAAGGTTGAGTGCTATAGTAATTAGTAGCTTATTTAGTGCTTACAAGTTCTGAACAAGTGCTGAGCACGAATAAGCAAATTTAAGTGCTAAACTAAGAATCTGTATCTGCACTAGATGAGTTACAGGACAGAAACAAGTGCAAATGCAGGCTTTCAAATCAGAAAGTTGAGAGAGATGGAAAAGATTGCCCAAACAGCCAATAACTACAATTTCTGGGCCAGAACCACTCCTTATGTGGTAGACAGGTTACCTAGTGCTTACCACTCCCACTGATAAGCTAGAAGGCTTCCCTTCAACACAGAAAGGCTTGGGGGGCTCAGAAGCTTACATACAGCCCTGGATACAGCAAATCTGTATCTGGAACACTAGTTACAGGAAAGGTAGGAAACAGGCTTACGTTTTTTTTTACAGAAAAGTAGCTAAAACAGTAGTAAAAACAATTCACATGCAGTGCAAACTAGCACACTTGAGTTTGTAACAATATTAGACCAAACACAGATTAAAGAATGCAATTAAATTAAAAAGGACTAAAAGCAAGTTCAGAAAGAGTTTATTAGGTAGAATGTGGTAAAGAGATGGGATTGGGGAAGTGTCCCAGATCAAATCTACAGTGGTGGGCAACTGCAAAAGCCACCAATTTTAAACTACAAGCCAGAAATAGGGAGGGTGGGTGGGACAAAACAGTTTCAACAGAGATCTCAGCAACAATTAACAGTACAAACTCTAAAACCAAAAAAAATATACTCAGCTCTGTATATTTGCAGATAGATTGGAAGACAGTCTCTCAGAACACAGGTTCCAGCAATTAAATGCAGGCTGTTACTAACAGGTCTGATCTCTGCCTTGTGCCATGAAAGACAAATGTGTCTCTCAAGCAGATTCAATTATGTCACATACCAGGATAAGGTCTTTACAGCAAGTAACCCGTGCACCATTTGACTTGTGGATATGCAGCATTTCCAATAAAGCATTGGGTCACAGCCTGCCTTATAAGCAAGGCAGAGATCACCTCTGAGTAGTCTGTATGAAACAGAATAAAGTGACAGTGATTTCAGATGATCCACTTAGGACAGATGCTGAAGGCATTTAATTTTCCTTGTAAGAAACCTTTGTAGTCTCTCCAATTGCTGCAGGTGCTTGGAAAGGTACATATCAAAAGGGACGTTGTATTCAATTATTGGCCTGATGAGGGAAGAGTACAGGGAGGTTATAACTTATTTTTTGCTGGAGGCAATGCCCTTACTTATGAGATGAGCAATATAGAATGCCCTTCTTACCACTGTGGAGACACTGTGATCAAAGGTAAGGTAGCTGTCAACCTGCGTGCCCAGGTCTCTCACCACTGACTGCGCACGTAGGGTGTCGCTATTGATGTGGTAGTTAGCAGGAACATCACTCTTACCAAAAGGGATGATAAATTATTTTTTTGCATTGAGTTTAAGTCCATGACTTTGGCACTAATCATTTGTGCAAGACCCTCTTGTAGGATGCTGGCATCATCTGGAGATTCTATGACTGCACCCGGTTTGCAGTCATCAGCAAACTTTGAAAGCCACAGACCTTTAGTTTTTGATTGTACATCACAGAAATATATTCCAAACAGTAGAGGTCCCAGGACTGATCCCTGTGGAACACCATTGATTATTGGTCTGCTGTTGGAGGTGGATTCCCCTGTTTTGACTATATATGCTCTATCAGTAAGCCAGTTAGTGACCCGTTTAGTGATATAAGGGTTGATACCTAGCTGTGTAAAGTTTTCTATGTCCAGATTCCTTTGTCTGTATTTCTCTTCAAATTCCTTTGGTGCTGCTCTTATTGTACTGATTAGTTTTGCTTTCTACTTTGCATAGATATTACACCACATTAAATCTCTTTTTCTTTCCCATGTCCATATTTCTTCTTCAGATGTCACCTGATCTTCCTGTTTCTCCTTACTTTGGGGACTAGTTACATCATGCTGTGATGTAACCTATGTTAGACCTTCTACACCAAATCCTTCACTTCACAGGCACTCCATAACTTCAACTTCTATTTTTTTTTTAACTTCTACTCAACTAATCTTCTTTTCTACATTCTCTCTGCATTATTTTTTTATTGTGAAATTTTCCATATCTGGATCCATATGCCTGTATTTCTCTTAGAATATCTTTGGGGCTTCCTTATTTATACTGATTAATTTGGCTTTTGCATAACTACTGCACCATATCAAATCCCTCTTTCTTCTCCATGTCCATGTTTTTTTTTATACTTTTCAAAAATCTCTGCATTTTGTTGTTTATATTTTCGCACTTCCTCGGATGTTTCTTTTTCCAAACAGATCAAAGTTTCTTGGTCTATATACTGTTTTTCACAAATATGTTGTATTAATGAACACAAACTTTTTATTTGAGGCTTCTGAGCATTTCTAGTGGAAGTATTTTTCTTTCCTCTAATTTCTCTCAATCTTTTTGTATACCTCGTGTCTGGAAATTCTGGACTTTTTGCATAACAGTAACAAGACAAAATTTCTTTCTTATCCTCAACAGTCCACTCCATCGTCTTCATGGCTCTTCTTTGGCCTTTTTTGTGATTTTTGTGGACTGCTACTTCCTTCTACACCAGAGGGGCCATCGTCCCCCTGGGCCTGGCCTGGCCCCATAGTAGGAATGTTTCCATATTTTGAGGATTCTACACTGTCATTTTTTCCAGTCATGGCACCAGTGCGCCTACCAGGATTGGGCACTTTTTTATCCTGGGTCTTGTGCATCCAGCTATCTTTTTTAATTTTTGACCTATTTCTGTCCATGATATATGCTACACAAATACAATCTCTACAGTAGTGTCATCTGGGTGAGAATTTGTGAAAAACAGGTCCACCTCGTGAAAGTACACCAAGACATGAAGATGAATTCAATTTCAGCAATACTACTCTACTTTGCTTGCTGACCTATCTCTTCATTCGGATCCCTACATGGGTGTGTGTGTGTGTAAAGCTAGATAAATATATACATACCAGTACATATACACACACACATAGATACATATATAATCACAAACACACACATTTATATATACGTATATATATATATATATATATATATATATATATATAAAAATCATTT
>NC_056726.1:998500337-998518538 GCF_019279795.1 Protopterus annectens | reverse complement strand
TAATCCAAAGTAACAAACCAAGCCTTCTTGCCCAACATGGGAAGTAGCTGCTGTAGTGTCAACATTTTGAATTTGAACCAGGTAGGTGTTTAGGTACAAAGGTCAAATAATATGGTTCTCAGGCTTTGTCCTTTCTGGGGACCAGGAAGAGTCTTAGGCAAATCCTTGTCCTTGTTCCTGCTGTGGCACTTTTTGAATAGCTCTCATGTCCATGAAGACCTTAATTTATTTTCTGCCTCTGCCCATTGATTTTGTAGCGGGTCTAGCATACAACCTTGGTAAAATGTGAAAGTGGAAACTGTAACCTTGAGACACAATATTCAGAACCATTTGTCTTGGGTGATTGCTTGCCAATTTGTGAAAAATTAGTTTTCCCCTAAAGGGCTGCCAAAAGGAAGAGCTTGGCATTGGAGGGAAGTCGTAGGACTGTTTCCTGTAAGGTTGTGCCTTGTCTCCACCTCCTTTACGGTTTAGGCATCCACTGTCTTGGTCTGTAAAGCCTTGGGCTAGATCTGCCTCTTGAAATCTGTATCTGCCTCTTTGTGGTCTGACTGGCTGGAAAGGACCAATTATTTGTAGGGCAATTTCTGCTAATCGAGGTGGCTGTCTGTAGAAATCCCTTACTGTTTGCATAGATTTTTTCCTTATCACTCCATTTCTTTAATACCTCCTCTGTCTTAACACCAAATAAAATATCTTGCTGTAAAGGGCATCAATTTTGCCTTAACATGATCTGGTAAACTTTGTTCTTTTAACCAAAGCATGCCTTCAATCACAGATCCCTGTAACTGCTGCTCTACTAAGAAGCCTCCTAATGAATCAAAACCACATTACAAGTAGGTTTTCCGCATTCAGCTGCATACAACCGTCCTGCATTTCCTTGTAGTCAGGATGTTTCTGCACTGATAACTCATTTCTGTTTAACAGAGACATTAAATATTATTTGGTATTTAAGCATGCCAAACTGGCAATTTAGAGCTCACTGCTAAAGTTGCAAGTGCAAACTTTCTTCCATCTGTCTAATGCTCTAGAATCCTGTCAGAGGAACTGGATTTTTAGCGATGGAAGCCTTTACCCCTTGGGACCCTAGGAAAATAGTTTCTGGGCAGCAGCAGGGTTTTATAAAAAGGAAATTTGTGAGTCAGGACTCTATGGTACCTGTCTGGCTTGGCTGGGCAGGGGTAAAGAATCAGGATTTAAACTGGATTCAGAACACATCATCAACAATATCAACACTGGCTTGAATAGCAAGGGGTCTCTGTTGAGGCAATAAAAGTCTCTGAGCCTTTTCTTGGTTCTGGGTAATCCTGGCCCTCCCAATGGAAATGCTCCCTCATGGTATCGCTTTTCCCCAAAGAATAATCCTCCAGGAGGAGGCTGAAGGAATTGATTCCAGCATGAGGAGTCCTCATAGGGGTAAGAGTATTCCTGGTCTGAAGAGGAATCAGAATATATATATAAACCTGGTCAGAGGAAGCATGGTCTGTATCCTGCCTAGGCCTTTTATCAGGGGGGAAGGGAACCCCTGGAGTAATCAAGTCTTAGGCCATTTTGAGCATCTGTTTTTTAGACATGGAGGCCTGTCCAGGTGAATGCTGTACTTGCTTCTTTGTCTTTAATGGAGTTTTAGACTTAGCTGTAGTTTTAATGGTAAGTTGAGAAGGTCTGAAAACACCCTCAGAAGCCGATACCTGCTCAGCGGCTCCGGACCCATCTGAAGGATTAGTCTCCATAGGCCCAACACCTTGAGTATCCAGAGGCCTAGGCACCTCCACGTCAGAGTTGGTAGCGGGTGTCAGGGGCTGCAAAAGCACCTCACTGAGAACCGGCGATCCGGTGACTGGTCTAGAAGAGGCTTTGTCAGTTTTGGACCTCTGAATGCCTGTCCTTATCCTTGTCTCTGCGTTTTTTGTGCATTCCGGTCGGTTGTTCCGATGGCATGGTATAATTAAATCTTCGGCCAAAGTAATGGCGAGCAAAATCAAACAGACGTTTAATAGTGTGTTTGTTAAATCTAGCACAAAACCGACAATTAGTGACGTTGTGACCTGGGCCTAGGCATGGAATACAGTACTAATGAAAATCCTTATGAGGTATTTGCTTCCCACAAAAAATACAATTATTAACTTTTACTGACATCGGTCTGAGGCAAGAAAAAGTTTACCCAATGGGGTACTTAACTGTGTGAAGACTTTGGGTCTGAAAATGTCAGATTTAATGCAAGTGGTAACGGCGCACCGACACTTTTCTTGTCGGGCACCGCTGGCGGCGGCCAAGAAAAAGACTGAAGAAAATGGCGGCGGCTGCATCATTATGCCCCTGATGCTGACATCAGGAGAGAACATAACCGACGCCGGACCAAGACTTTGGAACTCTGGCCGACTGCGGAACCACCTGACGGCAGGATAACCCAAGTGTAATGACTGCAGGCAGTGAAACACAATCATCAATATTCAGTACCCATTTGCCCTGGGTGATCATGTGCCAATTTTGTGAGAAAAGTGCTAGCTTTCCCCCTAAAGTGCTGCCAAAGGTAAGTCCTTGGCATTTGTGAGGAAGTCACTGGGACTGTTTCCTGTAACATTGTGATTGTCTTCTCCTCTTGGGGGCACAAAGAAGCACCCATTGTTTAGGTCTGTATGAGCCTTGGGGATGAGATCTGCCTCTTGGGCATCATGTCCTCGTCTGTGGCCACTGTCTGACATCGGAAAGGACCAATTTTGAAGGCAGTTTCTGCTAAATCTAGGTGGCTGAACCTGCAGAAATCCTTTACTGTCTGCACTGACTTTGCTTTATCCTCCATTTCTTTAACACCTCTTCTGTAACACCAAACAAAATATCTGTAGTGGAGCATCCAATGTTTACTTTAACATGATCAGTCAGCTTTGTTCTTTTAACCAAAGCATGCCTTGAATGACAGAACCTGTACTCGGCTCTTAAAGCCTCTAATGAATCAAAATCACATTGCAGGTATGCTTTCCCTTGTTCAGCTGCATGCAATAAATCTGCATTTCCTTGGTCGGAACATTCTGGGTTTATAGCATTTTCTGTTTTAACAAAAGACATTGGGTATTGTTGATATTTAAGCATGTGAAACTGGCGGTTCATGCCCTTACAGCTAAAGTAGCAGAAGTGTAAACTTTTCCCCCCCCATCTATCCAGAACTCTGGAATCCCTATCAGAGGAGACGGGTTTTTTTGCAGTGGAAGCTTTAACCACTTTGGGACCCTGAGAAATTGTTTCTGGGTCAGCAGCAGGGTTTTTATAAAGGAATTTATGAGAGTCTGGGACCCTGTAGTACCTGTCACAAGCTTCCCGGCTGGTGCAGGGGGTAAAGAATCAGGAGACAAACTGGATTCAGACAAAATAACAATATCAAGCACAGGGGGGATTAGCTAGGGGCCCTGTGCTGAGACAATAAAAAAAGTCTCTGAGCCTTTTCTTGGATTCTGAATAATCCTGGCTCTCCCAATGGAAGTGCTCCCTTATGGTATGCAAGGTTTCCCCAAGAGAGTAATCCTCAGGCGGATAGGCTGAAGGTATAGATTCTTCTGCATCAGAGACCTCATAGGGAGGGAGAGAATATCCCTGATCTGAAGAATCAGAGGAAATAGAAACCTGGTCAGAGGAGTCACAGTCAGTGTCTTGCCTAGACAATTTATTAGGAGGGGAATGGGAACCCCCCTGTTCAAAGTAATTAGGTCCTCGGACATTTTAAGCATCTGCTTCTTTGGCATGGATGACTGTTCAGGAGAATGCTGCACTTGTTTCCTTGTCTTTAATGGTGTTTTGTTTCTTGCCTTAGCTGCTGCTTAGTGGACAATAGTAAGCTGTGAAGGTCTGTACTCACCCTCAGAAGCGATGCCTGCTCAGTGGCTCGGACCCATCTGTGGGGAATAGTTTCTGAGCCCAATGTGAGTTTCCAAAGGCCTAGAGTGTCTCCACGTGGGGAGTCGGATCTTGGCCTGTGGCTCTGAGGTGGCAGGTATCAGGGGCTCTTGACACCTCATAGAACCCGACTGGCCTAGAAGAGGCTTCGGTTTTGGACCTCGGATGCCTGTCCTTTTCTTTGTCTTTGCGTTTTTTATGAATTCCTGTCGTCAGTTGTTCAGACGGCATTATGTAATTAAATATTCGGCCAAAGTAATGTAAAGCAAAATCAAACAGATGTTTAATAGTGCGGTGGTTGAATCTAGCACAAAACCGACAACTAGCAATGTCATGGTCAGAGACCTAAGCAGGAATACAATAAAGACTGAAAATCCTTATGAGGTATTTGCTTCCCACAAGAAATACAATTGTTAACATTTACTGACATCGGTCTGGAGCAAGAAGAAGTTTCCCCAACGGGGTACTTGGCTTTACTGAACACTTCAGTTCTGAAATTCAATTTCGAAAATCTCAGGGAGTATTTGTTGACACTGCGCACGACTTTTAGCAGACTTGGCAGACGCTTAGCGGCAAGAAAGCCTGAAGAAAATGGCATTGGGTGCATCTCTTATACCCCTGACGCACTCACATCAGGGAAGGTGATGACAGCAACGGCGGCCCTTGGATCTAGACTTTGGAATTTTGGCCGACTGCAGGTAGCCTGCCAGCAGGATAACCCAAGTGTAATGACTGCAACAGTGTAACACGATGAACATTTGCCAATTTTGCACATGAAGTGCTAATTCCCCCCCTCCCCCCCCAAGGCGGCTGCCAAAAGATACATGCTTGGTAATGGTAGAAGGAAGTCATTGAGACTGCTTACTGTAGGGTTGTGCTTTGTTTCCTCCAGATTTGGAGGAAGAGGCACCACCCATTGCTTTGACCTGTAAGAACCCTGTGATTAGTATTTAGAGCCTTTTGAGCATCTGGATTTGCCTTGTGAGGCTCTGTTGGATACAGGAAAGGACCAATTTTTAGTAGGCCAGTGCCTACTGAATCTGGGTGTCTGTACTTGTAAGAAATCTTTTACAGTTTGCATAGATTTAGCTTGGTCTTCCACTTTCTTTAAAACCTCTTCTGCCTTATTACCAGACAAAGTATCATGCTGGAAAGGTGCATCCAACAATTTAGCTTTAACATAATCAGGCAGATTTTGCTCCTTGAGCCAGGCATGCCTTCTAATCACAGATCCAGTAACTCCGAACCTGGAAGAGGCTGTGAGATTGTTTCTGGATCAGCAGCAGGATTTTTTAATAAAAATTTGTGGGAGTCGGGAACCCTATAATATCTGTCTGGCTTACTTGCAGCCGGAGGTAGGCAATCAGGAGCCATGCTTGATTCCGAAAACACATCAACAATGTCTAATACAGGAGGTAATAGCCAAAGGCCTATGCTGAGGAAGAAGGAAATCCTTAAGCCTCTTTTTTGATTCGGAGAAATCATGACTCTCCCAATGAAAATGTTCCCTTAAAGTATGCAAAGTTTCTCCAAAAGAATAATCCTAAGGAAGAGATGCAGATGGAATGGATTCTTCTGCATCTGAATCTCATAGGAATTGGTACAGAAAATTCCCTGATAGAGAGAGTCAGAAAATAGAAACCTGATCTGAAGATTCATAATCAGTGTCTTGCCTAGGCCTCTTAGCGGGGGGGGGGGTTGGGAACCCCTGATTAAGGTAATCAAGTCCTCAGCCATTTTGATAGTCTGTTTTTTTAAGCATAGGGGCCTGAGCACGTGGCTCATGCGTCGGTTTTTTAGATTTAGAAGTTGTTTTTGAAGCTGGCGTCTGTTTTATATAGAAATGCTGAGGCCTGAAAATACCCTCAGAAGCCGGTGCCTGCTCAGTGGCTCCAGACCCATCCGAAGGAGACCCATCCGCAGGTTCAATACTCTGAGAATCTTGCAGCATACTGGATTCTGCATGGGTCTCTGTAGAGGCCTGCGACTCAAATATAGCAGGCATCAGGGGCTGCGAAAGCACATCACTGTGTACCGGTGGACCGGCGACTGGCTTAAGAGAAGCTTCGTCATCAGTTTTGGACCTCGACAGCCTGTCTTGTTCTTTGCATTTTTTGTGAACTCTGGTAGTCGTATTGCTGTCAGACGACATTTCAGGGTAATTAAATCTGGATCCAAAATATTTTGAATCAAAAATATACAGAAGCTTAATAGCGCGTTGGTTAAATCTAGCACAAAACCGACAGTAAGGCACGTTATGATCTGGGCCTAGGCAAGGAATACAGTACAAATGAATATCTTTATGAGTTATTTCCTTCCCACAAGTAATGCAATTATTAATTTTTACTGACATCGGTAAGGAGCAAGAAAAAAAGAGTTCTAGCAGAATGCCAGCTTTAGTGAGAAGACTTTGGTTCTGAAACTCGAATGCGAAAATTTCAGGGGAAGTCGGCCGACCGGCGCCCGCGCCACCCAACTGCTTCACCAACCCGGGCACCTCGCTGCAAGAAAGACTGAATAAAATGGCGTCGGCTGCATGTTTTATACCCCTGAAGACCTGACATCATGGAAGAGGAGACAGCAACCGACGCAGGACCCAAGACTGATATTCAGGCCGACTCTGGGCAACCTGCCAGCAGATTACCCAAATGTAATGACTGCAACAGTGAAACACAAAGAACATCAGCACAAGCACTTAAGGTCATTTACTGAAACACAGTACACAAGAATGCTAGGCACACACAAATATCTATTACCTGTTCCATGTCTTGAAAGCATTGCTGGCTCGCTTAAACAGGTATCCTTCCATTAAAATGCCTCTGGCAGGATCAACATTATATTCTAGTTTGGTGTCATCACTACACAAGTCCTAAAAGCAGCAATAAAACAATTTGTGTTAGGCTATAGGCAGTAAAATAAAATACATCCTTTAGTGTAGCAATTTTCTTCAGTTCATCAAACCTGAAAGCCCCATAGAGAAACGTGTCTGTAGCAAACAAATATCCATTTTGTTTGGCTCAGAACAAGGTACTAAACAGAAATGTAACAAATGAGAATTGAGAAACACTTCACAAACATAATGATAACAGCAAATAAATACAAGTCACTAAATGGGGAAGGAAGATTTACTAAGAGTGCTCTCTCTTCAGAGTCAATATTACCTTAAAGGACAACTACGGAAAAACATTTTAAAAGGATATATTTATAACTTTTCCTTAAGTCTGGCTCATTACAAACCTGTATCTACCAGACAGAAGTAGTGACTAGTAATTTTATTCAGTTTGCACCCCTGGCTGACCTCCTGGGGGAAAACATCCTGATGAGAGTTTGTTTCCTTCTAATGAAAAATCTTCCCTGTGATACACTGGGAGTCCACTGTTTCTGAGATTATAGGGCCCATAGCTGGGCTGTGATATGGCAGTCCCAATCACTTAGAATGGAAGAACACAGAACAGCAGCTAACTGAGAGAGGCCTTAGTGAAAGTATCATGTCCTGTCATGCAGTGCCTCTTACAAATGTGTTTCTTGCTGATGTGTTGCACATTCTGTGCAAAAAGATTCCACACCTAGCAGCTCATTGCTGAGAAAACACTTTTTTAGGCATTCAACTTTGATGTGCTTGCGTTCCTTCTCAAATTACTCCTCCCATAATTCCCACCCTCAGCCAGCAAGAGTTTCACATTTCCCGCCCTGCTAGGTTTAGCTAATTTGAATGACAATGCACATCAGAGTTGCTTTCAGTTAGCCTGGTGTTGCTCAAAGCCAGTTCCCTCACCTCTCCTCTGCTTTCATCCCAGAATATCTACTTTCACAATAGTAAATCAAAATTTCACAAATATGCTGCTAAGTAATCCTTACTGATGAGGTGTCTTAAAATATTCACTCTAAAACATGCCTGTGACATACACAGATAACAGTTACTTTCAGCCACTGACAAGATTTAGCTGTGTGACTGCCAAGCGTCACTCTGATCATTATGAATAGTCATATTTGCCTTAGAGATGTGCAGTATTCAACACTTTTATCCGCCAGGCATGTCCAATGATGTGTCCTTCCGCTTTGCAGTTGCTACTACTTTTGTGTGCACATACGCATTGCTGGCATGATGTTTTTCAAGCAACTTAAAATATTCTTTACTTCATGCTATGCACTGCCTACTCTTGCTGTTCCAAACATTGTGCACACTGTTCTTGCTCACTCTCAAATTTATTTTTTTTTCCAGGTTGCTACAACATTCCAATATTCATCAATGTGCAGAAAGTAACATTTCTCCAATAAGCTAGATAAAACAGACTTCCTCTATCAGTATGTTTTGTACAACAGTCATTTTTGTGTAATCATAACTGTTGCAATTCAACCATTTGAATTCAGTCCTTACAGCATGGATCAAGCATGAGAGGCCCCTTTTCCCCAACAAAACAAATGAGGTGCAAACAGTTTGCAAGATTATACACAAACTCCAACTCAATATGTCTCACAGGGATGGTCTAAGTCTTTTAAAACAGAAAAAAAAAGGATGCAAAGGGAAAACTTTGAGTTATAAATAGCTGCTGAGCTGAAAAATCAAAGTACATTCAAGCCAGGAAGTGTACAAGAGTCCATGGCCACAAAATGCATAGCAACAAAAATAAGAAATTCTCTAGAATTAGAATCCAGAGCAGTTATGTTAACACACACTTCAGCTATGTTAGCATCTACAAGTGCATAACTTGTAAAGCCTGATGAAAGTTATAACAGAGTCTGGCTTTCAGTACAGGAAGGGGCAATCTGAGCTGACCGGTATCATGCTGAGGTGGTGAATTCATTATACAGACATGACGACTCCTCGGTGAACAACTTCACTTGACTGTTCTGCAACAGAAGATGAAGGCATGATGAATATGAATGGAAACCCTAAGTCACAGACAGTGGCTTAACATATTCACAGGAATCCGAATAATATCAGATGAGGTAAGAGCTGAATCATTAATAAACCAGGTTGTAAACAAAAGAAAAACAAAACAACATATCAGGTTCATAGGTAGGTACTAGGCTATCGGCCCAAGGGTCTAGGTAAGCCTAGCCAACAAAATTCCTAGCCTTGCACCATGCTTAAGTGATTTTCTGTGTACCACTGCTCGAGCAGACACACACAGAAGTGATCCTGGGGTGTATTCTAGCTACTCATCCACCTCAAGATTTTTTTGAAGAGTGCTAATGAACTTAAAGCTTACGGCATAGATGGGTAGCCCTGTTCCAGAGCATGGGGAAGTCTCTGGGACGGGAATCTATCCCTCCAGCATGTCCTGTTTATTGTGGTGATGACAAGGTTTAGGTCCCTAGAGCGTTAGCTTTCGGAGGGATTGGAATTTCTTTAGGTTGTAGCATGTCCAGCAACTCTGGGTTTGACATAGCTTTATATGCTTAAATAGTTCTTGTGTCATCCTTGCAGTTACACCCAAGTGTAAAACGGGTCATCATAAAAGCGCTAAACAAATCAAATTGACAGCCATGTTTGTGCAATCACTATTTCACTTCACCATCTGACTTCAAAATACTGGTCTCCTTACAGGTGTACCAAACTGTTTATGAAAGTCATGCAAATAAGAGCAAGTCACCAAACAGATGGCAGGCATTTTGGGTGACAATGACTGTGCTCACACCATACTGTGGCAATTTTATTCATTTCACATTTGTTAACGGGTTTAGTCCAACTGAGTTTGCAAAACAAACCCATTTTCAGTGGAGACCGAGGAAAGCCCCAGAAAAGCATAAGTAAAGATAAAGTGACAATATATAAATATTAAACGATCACGGTTCGAAATAATTTAGCAAAACAGAAAAGGTTATTAACCATTTGCATTGCATTGACAGTAAGCAACCCATTTTCAGTGGACAACTGAGAAAATCTAATCTATCCCCAAACCCCCCCAAATCAGACAAAAAATATTTTTTTTTGGGGGCACTTCAGCAAATTGACCCGGGTCCTTTTAAATTTTTGCAAACACCCTTAGGTAATTTAGAAGACGAAACCCCAAACCTGTTTTGGGCAAATGAAACCCTTTAAGAAAAACAAAAACCCAGAAACCCCTTTTTTCCCAAACCCCTTAAAAATTATTCAAACCCACACCCAACACAGTGAATTTTTAAATTTTGGCAATTATTGACCCCTTACATTAAGTATCCACCCTTTTAAAGTCTTTATTAATTTCAAAATTTTTCTTTTTTAGATCACCCGTTTGGTGGAACAAAGATGGGTTAAAGTTTAACTCCTGCACACCCATAAAAAAAAAAATGAAAATTTTTTGAAAAACAAACGATTCCAATTGTCCAAAAACCCAGCCAAAAAATTTTTTGGCTGGCTGTGAACCCGGGGGCCGGGGCCCAATGAAAACAAACATAATGCAAAATCAAATTGGGAATTTTGTGGGAGGTTCCTGAAAACAAAGGGGAAAAAAAAGGGGGGGTGAACCCTGTTTTTTAATAAAACTGCGGAAACAAGGTTTCCCTTTTTTTCCCGAAAAAAAACTTTTGTGGCAAATTTAAAAAGGGGGGAAAAAAAGTTAGTACAGATCTCAAAAAATCAGGAAGGTCTGCATTAGAACCAAATACCCCTGGGGTATGGGCCAAAAGGAGTCCAAAAAAACTCACTAATCTTTTTTTAAAAGGGTTAAGTTTTTTAAAAAGACAGAAAAGGACTCCCCTTAAAAAACCCCAAAAAAAATGCTTTAAAAAATTTTAAAAGGTGCACGTCTGGGCCCAAATTGCTTTTTTCCCAAAAAAGAAAAGAGTAATCCCAATGGGAAATCCAATTCAAAATTTTTTGTAAAAATCTCATTTAAACCCAAAAAAAATTTTTTTTTAAAAATCTTTGGTCAAACCTTAAAACTTGTTGAGGACTCGAAATATTTTGGCCCGATTTCCAAAAGTAATAAAGGAAACTGTGGGGAATGTCGGTTTAAAAAAAAAAAAGGGAGCAAAAAAGGGGGGAAATCCACCCAGGGTAAAGGTGGCTGCAACTGAAGGTAAAAAAATTTATTTGACAAACCAATGGGGATAACACTGCAAAAACTTGGATAAAAAAAAGAGAAGGCCCAATTTGCAAAAAACCCCAACACTTCAAGGGGGAAACAGAACAAATTTCCCCCTGGGGTCACAAAGGAAATGGAGGAAATCTTGGTTTCCCAAAACCCTTTCCCCCCAAAAGGTGCAAACAAAGCAAACCACCCTTTTAAGAAAATTTTTTTTTTATGTACCTACAGGGTTGTTCGTTAATAAACTGCTTTTGAATAGAATTGAAAAACTTTCAATGGAGGGCATTCCCCTTTTTTTTATACTTTAAGTTTCGAAAATTCCAAAGTGACTCAAACCTCAAAATCCCGTCCAAAATTTTTTTGGGGGTGTGGCCCCAGGGGAAATCTGTAAAAAGGGGATGAGCAACAAATTCCGGGGGGCAAAATGAAGTTTTTTAAAATTTTAAAACCAAATGGGGGGAAAAAATGTAAAACCTCCTATAATTTGCAATGGAAGGCCCAGGAAATGCCTTCCAAACCTGGGTGGGCAAAATCCCGAAAAATTTGAGACTTGTTAGTAAGTAAAACCCCTGTCGGGGTTTTTTTTTAAAAAATTTAAAGGGAATTTTTTTTAAGGGTTCGAAAATTAACCAATACCTACCCTTACAATTTTTTTTTAAAACACTTTAAGGAGGTGTGCAAAATCGGCTTTATAAAAAAATTTCCTAAAAAACCCCCCCAAAAAAAAACCTTTTGGGGGCACTTTCTAAAACAAAGCCCAACAAGAATGAATGAAGTCAAAAAAGGAAACCTTTCAAAAACCCCCCATACATGTTTTAAAAAACCAAAATCCAAAAATGCAAAAAAGGATTTAAAATCCTGAACGGGTCCAAAAAAGTGAAGAAAAACCAAAACCCCCCAAAAAACCCAAAAAAAAAAAAACAAAAAAAACAAAACCGTATAGGGCATAAATAGGAAACTGGTCCCACCTGGGTAAAAGGAGGTTCTGCATGCCTTTAAAACAAAGGGCCCCACGTCAAATTAAACATTGTCCTTTGGGGGGGGAATGTAAATTAAATCAAAAAGCTCCAACGAGCCCCCGGGGCCCCGGAAACCTGTCCCCAAAATCCCCCCCCCAAACCTTAAAATTGCTAACTTCTGGGGTTTACTAAAGGACCCCCTTTTTTCCCCCCCGGAAACCAAAATTTTAGGAAACCTGGGCCCCCCGGGTTTTGGCTGGCTAAAATTTTCCTTGGTTTTGGGATTTTTAAACTGACCCCCCAGCCCCCAAAAAAACTACTAAAAGCATCAAAAATTAAAAACAAATCACAAAATCAAAAAAACCCGAGGCCCCCAACCAATGACACGTCAAGAGAGAAATTGCCCCCCTTACAGTTCATAATCTAACCACCAAATACGTCATTCGGAGGTTATCACACAATCTGCCTGGCAAGAGACCTCCAAAGGAAACAACCCCACCCCTGCAACACAACCCAAAACATAGCCCGCAGGACTCAGTTTCATGCCCAACCCACAGCCATAATAAGGCAAAACAACATACCCAACACAGTCATAGGGTGATAATGCCAGTCAGGCACAATTGAGGCCCCACCATGAGGCTAAAGATACTGTCAGCTGTCCGTCACATAATCCCACACAATACAGGTCACCCACAGTACAAATATGACACTGGCTATCCATGGGTGTGAATGACCTGAGATGTACCCCCTGACCATATGGAGAGACATGGAAGAGCTCTCCGATCTTTGCAGCCCAGGCAGGTATGACCAGTTCAGAGTAGCACCTTGCCATCACCCAGAATGATAACGAGGCAAGGACAAACATTTGCCCAAACAATTAGCTATCGTGCTACCTTTAAAGTGATCCAGTATCTGTGCCTGGATGACATGGTCGACAGACCGTAACAAGCTGGGCTGAGATGGCCTGCACCTGTCACCTCTGACTGGACACTGGCCAAGGCCCCAAGCACTTTATAGCAGCCTTTTTTAGGCAAGGTTCAATGAAAAATTCTACCAAGGTTAACACTCATCACACCTAGCCTCACACACAGAACTACTAAACTAGCATCAAAAATTACATAAATACATAAAATCATACCTTGAGGCTTCTAATAAAACTACAAAAGCATCAGAGAGCTCCAAAGCAGAAATCATAAACTATTCTGTCACAAACCAGACAACATATAAAACACAAAATCAGGTCAAAGCTCAAGACAATCATAGCCTACATGGAATAACATACCCAATATTAATTAGCAATAGGTGACTCAACAGTCAGCACAATCGACGCCCCCACCACTAGGGCTGGACAAGGAGTATACATTATTTGCTGCCTGTCGATTGGGGAATCCACCACATAACACAAGCACTCAGATCACCCAGAAGCTCAAGTACAACATGACTGTCATTGTTATGGAATGACCATTTTATGTAGCCCAGGCAAGTATGACCTCAATCTGAGTAGCATCCGCTCCTCACCAAGAATACCTCAGTATAAAGAAAATAAGACTCAATTTCAACAACCAGCTAAGCTTCTGGTGTCAGTCAAAGTGGACCCAGAGTCCGTCAGCCTGATAAGCCATGCTGCTTCAAGAAGACAGCTTAAATCTGTCACCCCTGGCTCTGGAATACTGGCCAAGGCTCTTGCTGCCCCACAGCCTTCAGACAAGCACCAAATTCCACTCCATAAACAGCACAAGTAAAAAAATGAGGGTTATGCTACCAAATGTTTAGAGTTTAAAACTCAAAAATGTACGCGCCTTTAAGCACCCCAATTATGGAGAATGCTGACATCTGTGCAGTAACTAAAACCTGTCTAAGGTCTAGAGCACTCCAGCAATATCATTGTGCTGCAACTCGTATTTGCCACATTTCGCCACAGAACACGGATCGAACACAAGAGGGTGTATCCATATTCATAAGCGATACCACACCACCAGGTTAGTGGCGCAGCATACCAATTCTGAGATCATCCATGTGCAGAAGCACATCGGGCAAATTTGCAATGCAAATTAGCCCACGGCAGACCACCTCCATGACCCAGACCACCTCAGGCTCACCTTTCTGGAGACATTTGGAAACATGAAGGTCCCACCTAACAATTTGATATTGCCATTTCAATTACCTACCATTAAGTGGGAAACCACGAATACAAATCAGCTTAGCGTTATCCTGAATTGAGACAACTCAAATGCCCTGGATCAGCTGGTAAACTCCTACTAGGAGGCCAGCAACATATTGGACCTGGTCACCAACATAGTCAACAGGTAACCCATACCAGAGGTCAAACCCGGTTAGATCAGACCATAAAACTAATCTGACAGTCCACACACCACCACCACCCCAAACTAAGGAAACCATATAGTGAAAACATTTTAAAGCAAACCCCACTCCATTTAAGGCAGAGGTGGCAGCTCACAGCCCCCATGCTAAAAGGACAACATTGCCTAAAAGATGCAAAATGTTTACAATTGCACTCTATGAGCACCTAACAGATGCATGGACTGCAATATCCTCAGCAAAACCAAGACTCACCTCTCAAGAGAAGGAAACCGTTCATAATCTCATGAAACAGGTTATACAAAAAGAAGAAACTAGTTCAGAAAGCAAACTTCTCAAATAGTGAGAGATCCCTGATCAGTATTAGGTAATGAAACCAAGGTCCTCATAAAATCATCTATTAACTTCGAAAGAAAAAATAGCCAAGATTTGAAAGATAACCACAGCCTTCTTTAGCTATGTCAACCCAAGTGGCACTCGCAGGATATGCCTGAGCCAGTGAAATACCAGCCACTAGAACCCACTGAGTTGCCAACATCCTGGTAGATAGATCTGCAAACTACCTCCTCTCACCTTCAAAACACAATAATACTGGAAAGTGCAGTCCCGAAATTACAGAAACACGGTGCGAAAACCGTCTTCAAAGCCAAAAACACAGCATCAATGGGGCCATGTAGTCCCAGGCTGCATCTGCATTTAACCACAGAACAAACTAACCCCCACCTAAACACGCTGTTCAACCTCAGCTCTCCACAGGCTAATGCGCTCATGGTGAATGGTACAGCAACGCACATTCATTTCCGCTGAAGGGCCACAACTGACCCTGGCAATCATTGCCACAAGCCTGACTTAGCCTGGTCTGCAAGGCCATGGAGCACATCATCATGGAACTCTCTAACAAAGACATGGAACCTCCAAATGACTTAGACCCGACCCAGTTCTACTTAAGGAAGATCATGTCATAAAACCTGGCTTGAATTTTATAAGTCATCACAATATGGACGAGGGAAAGGTGGTTCAGCAACCCACCAGATTCGGCCAAGGTGTTAGACCATTCTTCACCGGTAATATAGAAAACTCACCAGCCCGAATAATATAAAACCCCCATGTCACAAGATGGGCTGCCAACCGCTTTAGATGAACTCACACGGTAAGAATAGCGGGCTCCAGTCCAACTCTAAACCAGTCACAAGTGGTATGCTGCAAGGCTCTGTTCTAAATCATATCACCGGTATATATTTTCAGGAAGTGAAGCAAACACAGGAGACTTATAAGGTTCAAGTTTGCCGATGACTGCAAACTGGGAGCCATAACTGACTCCTCCGGCGACACTGGCATCCTTCAAGCTCTGAGATAGACACCATGGCCTGCTTAACAAAAATGTATAGTCATCCTGCTTGAGAAAAATAAAACACCAATGAATTACTACATTAGGCGGTAGCCTCAATACAGTAGTAATAAGAGAGAGATCTAACGTAGGTAACAGCAATATTCCTTTGATAATTGAGGATTGCCAAAGTGAATAGGGAAATCCTTCTGTGGCCCACCACTTAAAGGGCTCATCTAGAATTATAGTGCCTCTACTGCCACCCACCAATCTAGCTCAGAGCACAATGCTCCATTTGGGATGCACCTCTCACGACACTTCCAACAGCTGAAAAGACCACAAAGCACTCACCAAGAGTGATTACTGGCCCTCAAAACATCCCATGACTGAAAAAATGGGCTGGTACTCAGGACATATCGCCACCCAGAGGTGATCTCTGTCTGACTTACAAAGCCATGTTCAACTCAGAATTGATGGACATGCTCCATCTAAAGAAATCAAAGTCACTGTGACGGGCTAAACCGCCACAACAATAAATAGGAACATGCTGGATGGAGACTCCTGCCTGAGACCCCATGCTTGGCACAAAATTCAACTACATTAGCAACAGCCTCACTAACACTCAAGAGAAGCCTTGACAAGTGGATGCTGGGTAACAGAAAAATACACCCCATTCTACTTCACTGGCCTGCTTGACAGACCATTTAATTAATCAGCATGGCAAAAAGCAGACACAATGGCTTAGCTCAGAGAAATGCCTCAGGCAGATAGCCTAGTACCCACCTAAGAACCACACCGAACATGAACAGGCAAGCAAAACGGAGGGTGATGATACTCAATGCTAGAAGTCTAAATTTCAAAATGCATCACTTGAGGCCCTCCTTAAATGGAGAATATCGACATCTGTGCAGTGACTTGAGACCTGTCTGCTCCAAAGAGCACCCCTTGCACTACCAGGCCACAACTCCACAGCTCACACTTTCAAAATTCGGACCGTGAACACTAAAGGCAGAGGGGCCCATATTCATTAAGGATATACACCAGCTAGTTGTTGCGCATAACAATCCGATATCGAACTGCAACTAACTTGGACAAACTGCAATCAAAATTGTTGCTCACAGATCCCCCACCATACCCCAGGATTCCCACCTCTTCCGATGTACTGAAATATTAGGGTCTCAACCAACCCAATAATGGGTGATTTCTAACTACCCCACCATTAACTGGGGAAAAGTACCTGCACCACCGCTTCAACATTTTATGGAATTCAGAAATCAATACCCTGGATCAACTTATCCACACCCCCACCAAGAGCAACAATATCCTAGATCTAATATTACTAACATGAGTGACCAATTAGTGTTCCATACCTGACGAAACGCCTCATTGGTCCGATCCCACCATAAGATAATCACCCCAGATATCTACATCCTGCCCACCCCTCATTATGAAACCACGGTAAAAGTTTCTCCAAAGCCAACCTCAAGCTCTTGCCAGTGGTGAACCTCATGACACCCACATGCAGATGGGCAATACATTTACGACCATCACTGAATCCTACACAATTGCACTTATAAACACTTACACAAGTGTATGGACTGCTATCCCAAACAGAACCAAGACGTTATCCTCCAAAAGGAAGCTAATCTGTGGTCGCCTGCCATTGGACAAACTGTACAACATAAGAAAGAAATGAAAAAGAGAGAAACCCACGGAGGAGGAGCCCCTAGTCAGCCTCAGTAAGAAGCTGCAATCCCTGATAAATCCTCCAAAGCTAGTTACGAAAACAAAATCACACTGGGATTCTAAAGACAACCACAAAGCATTCACAGCTATGTCAAGAATCTCAATGGCAACATTCCCCAGCTGTTTGAGTTACAGCACACCAGCACTAAACAGTACAGACCCAACTGATACTGCCAACATCCTGGCAGATAGGTTCAGTACTAACTTTACCCCCTCTCACCCCCCTAAAGGTCCCATCTCTATACAGAAAGAATACAAAGTTCCTGTAAACACGGCTGCACACATAAAAACCAGACTCTCCAAAGCCAAGTTATATCCATGTAATGGACAATATCCCAGGCTGCATTCTACATGAACTATAGAATGATCTGGCAATCCCAACGGGCACCATGTTCGATCTGATAGTCTCACTCTGTGTTTAGTGCCCGCTGAATGGCACACAGTGATTCACATCCCACTGGCGGTGAGGTTTACCACTGACTGGAACTACCGCCCCATTAGCCTGATTTGAGCTCATTCAAGGCTATGGAACGATTATCAGCACAAGGAGCCCGCAGGATGGGTGCAAACCCAAGCCCCTCACACTGCCCACCCCCCATGCTGCCCCACCCACTCACCCCCCGCAGTTGGTCTCCAGTGTCCTAATATTTGGCTATTCCTATTTATATAAAATTGTTCAAATCTGTGTGCATACTTGTTTTATGCTTTACTTCTACAATGACTACAGATATCTGGATTTCATTTACAACTTTTATTTCAAATTTTATAGCACAAACACTGACAGACATTTACTAAACCTAAACAAAGCAATAGTCTTACAATGAAAACAGACTTAGCATTAAAACTTCTCTATCTTTGAATCCCACATTCAATGAAACAGCATCGAAACCCACATTTCACGAACATGCATCTGGCCAGTGGCAGG
The DNA here is from genome assembly GCF_019279795.1 of Protopterus annectens. Lineage (NCBI taxonomy): Eukaryota > Metazoa > Chordata > Ceratodontiformes > Protopteridae > Protopterus > Protopterus annectens. The sequence continues at coordinate 998,500,361 of NC_056726.1, read as the reverse complement.
GTAAGTTTACCTTGGCCGTTAAAT
>NC_056726.1:998392073-998499837 GCF_019279795.1 Protopterus annectens | reverse complement strand
TTGTGACACAGTGTTTAAGGTTATAGGGGAAAACTGATGTTTGTACACAAAACAACAAGGAATATTAAGACATTATTGGAAAATAACACAAGAGACAATCTGTAGAAACTGAGAACAGGGAAACACATCCTTGCAGTTTTTGCAATCAATGTAAATACATATTAACAGGGACTAGGTATCTAGTGGGCAGTCCCACTAAACTAAAATATGGCAATTGCCACACTAAAGATGATGTTTATTTATAGGTTTATAGGTTCATAGGTTCATACTAGGCTATCTGCCCTAGGGCATTTATAAGCCTAGCCAGAGTTGTGTGGCTTTCACCACCCCTTAGGTTGAAGAATACTATACCCATTAGTTTGCCGTGCCTCTGTCCAGCAGTGATACAGAGATGATCCCCGGGGTAAACCTACGATCTCCCATCCATTGGTCAAGATTCCTCTTGAACAGAACCAGCAAGGTGCTCTGTCTCACATGGACCGGGATTCTGTTCCACAGCATAGGGAGTCTCTGGGTGATGAATCTGTCCCTCCAGCACGTCCTATTTATATCCGTGTTGAGGTTTAAGTCTCTTGCTCTTGTGGCTCTGGTGGATTTGGATTTTTTGAGGTGGAGCATGTCCATTAATTCCGGGTTGGACATGGCCTTGTATGTCAGGCACAGGTCACCTCTGAGCAGACGGTATGCGACTGAATAAAGCTGGAGTTTCTTCAGTCGGGCAGCATATGGCATATTTTTGAGCCCCTTTATCCTTTTTGGTGAGGAACTTTTGGGGTCTTTCCAATTGCTGCAGGTGTCGGGTAAGATACATTCGAATGGGGCATTGTACTCAATCATTGGTCTGATAAGTGAAGAGTACAGGGAACAATGACCTCCCTTGATCTGGATGTGAATCCTTCATAATCAGGTGGGCAATGTAGAAGGTCCTCCTAACCACTTTGGCAATGTGAGTGTCAAAAGAAAGGTTACTGTCAACTTGGGTCCCCAGGTCCCTGATAACCTCTTCTGTGCTTAATGGATTGCCACCTATGTGGTAACTTGGGGTTACCTTGTTTTTACCAAAGGGTATGACTATACATTTTTTAGCGTTTAGCTTAAGGCCATGGCTCTGGCACCAGTTATCCATTTCTATGAGACCTCTCTGAAGGATATCTGTGTCTGATGGATTTTCAACTATGGCCCAGTTTGCAGTCATCTGCAAACTTTGTCAGCCACAATCCTCCTATGTTTGCCTGCACTTCTGAAAAGTAGATGCCAAACAAGAGGGGGCCCAGGACTGAGCCCTGTGGGACACCGCTTGTGACCGGCTTGAGTCTGACATGGCACCAGCAACTCTAACCCTGTGGGTTCTGTCCTTGAGCCAGTTTGCAACCCATCTTGTGACATATGGGTTTACATTTAAGCTGGTGAGCTTTTCTATGATACCCAAGTGGGGTATTGTGTCTAAAGCTTTTGCAAGGTCAAGGTAGGCTGAGTGAACTGCCTTACCCTCAACAATGGCCTTGGTGACGGTTTCAAAAGTCAACCAAGTTCAAGAGGCATGATCTGCCCTTGACAAAGCCGAATTGGGTAGGATCCAATGTCTGTAGGTCCCCTATGTCTTTATTTATGAGTTCCATTATGATCCTCTCCATAGCTTTGCAGACCAGGCTTGTTAAGCTTATGGGGTGGTAATTACCAGGGTCCATAGAAGCACCGCCTTTGTGGAGTGGGACCACAGTTGCCGTACGCCACTCTTTGGGTACGTATCCTGTGGTAAGGCTAAGATTAAACAGCAGCCTTATGTGTGGGTTTAGTTCCTCATTGAGTTCGTGTAGCACACATCTGGGGACATCATCCGGTCCCATTGATGCTGTGTTTTTAGCTTTAGAGAGAGCAGCTCTCACCTGAGCATTTGAGATGATTGGGAGGCTACACTCTGCTGGGATAGATATTTCTCCTTTTGGGGACGAGGGAGGGGAGAAATTTTCACTGAACCTGTCCGCCAGTATGTTTGCAATGTCTGTGGGTTCAGTGATTTTTGTATCATTTTGGACTAATTCTGAGCATATCTGAGAGTTTCCACCCAGATTTCTAACATAGCTAAAGAAGGCCTTATGATTGTCTTTTGAGTCCTTGGTGATTTTTTTCTCAAAGTTGGCCTTGGATGATTTTATGAGTGATCGTAGTTTTTTACTAGTATTGATCAGAGATGTCTTCCCTTTTAGGGAGTTTGCTCTATCTTGTAGCAGCTTTCTCCTCTTGTTGTAAAGTTTGTTTATGGCTGGGGTCCACCAGATTGGCCGCTTGCCTTTGGTGGAAAGGGTCTTGATTTTATTTGGGATTGCTTGATCCATGCAATCCTGGAGGTGCTCGTAGAAAGCATTTGTAAGGGATTCAGCAGCGTGGGTTGTGGTTTCCAATGGCTCAGGGGCCTTGAAGGATACCACACCAGTCTTAAGAAGTGTGAAGTTGGCTTTTGAGAAGTTCTTCACTGTGGTCTTTTTTGTTGGGGGTGGGGCGGGATGTGGATCTCCAGTGAGATTAGTTTATGGTCTGATCTCACCAATGAGGGATATACTTCGGTGTGGAGCATTTTGTCCCCATGTTTGTGATGATCAGGTCTAGTATATTTTCACCTCTTGTGGGAATGGTGACAAGTTGTTCCATAGCATTTGAGTTTATGAACTCCAGGAACCTTTGGGCTAGGGTATTGGGGCTTGAGTAATGTTCCCAGTCTATGTTTGGGTAGTTGAAGTCACCCAATATGATGGTGTTTGGAGAGATATTTATACTCTCCAGTGTCTTCAGGAAGGCTGTGTGGGGTTCCTGAGTTTGAGAGGGTGGCCTGTAACATGCTACAAACTGTAGAGCAGTTTTGCTTATGGTTAATTGCACCTGAATGGTCTCTGATGCTTCGTAAGTTGCCACCAGTCTGGAGGTGTGAGTATCCTTGATGAATATGGATACACCCCCTCCTTTTGTGGTACAGTCCGGGTTTTGGGGCCCGAACGCATGATATGAGGTAAAACCTGATAGTGCTGGGGTGCTCTCAGGAGCCTTGAACCAGGTTTCAGTCACAGCACAGACATCGATGTTCTCCATACTGAGGAGGGCTTGAGCGTGCATCTTGAGATTTAGACTTCTGGCATTGAGCAGCATTACCCTTAGTTTTTTTCCATTATTGTTTTCTAGGGTGGTGGGTTTAGAATTTGAGCCTTGTCTAAAAAAGGCAATATGGGGGTGGCAAGAGCCTTTGCCAATATCCGGAAACCCAGGGGTGACAGGTGCAAGCCGTCCCTTGAGAAGCAGTGTGGCTTGTCAAGCATGTCATTCCAGGCAGACAGACATTGGATCCCCTTAGAATGACACCAGAAATTAAGCCAATTATTAAAACTGATCATTTTGTCTCTGTATTGTGGCATCATTCTTGGTGAAGGTAGGATACTGCTCAGGGTCAGGGTCATACCAGCCTGGGCTACATAATCTGAGAGCTCCTTTATGTCTCTTTTCATGTAGTCCAGGGAGTGCGTCTCAGGTCATTCACACCGGCATGGACAATGACTGAGTCATACTTGTACTTGCTGTGGAGTGACCTGAGTGCTTGTGTTATGTGGCAGATTCTAGCGCCTGACAGGCAGCTTACTGTGACCCTCTCCTTGTTCAGTCTGGTGAGTGGGACGTCAGTGTGTCTGACTATGGAGTCACCTATGACAAGTGTGTCTGGCATTGTGTTTGGCCTTAAGGGCTGTGACTGATTTGCACGCTGACTTTGTGATATTTGTGATCTATGTGTTGCTTGTGTTATGTCATGAGGTGGCAGTTGTTTGGGTGTCTGCTATGGAGGCCTCTGCTGTTTTGGTAGATTTTTGATCAGTGCCTCCGAGTATGTCTTTGTGTGTTTATGTGTTTGATTTGTAGTTGTGATAGTTCTATGTGAGACTGGGTTTATGGTGTGTGTGGTTACCTTCTCCTCTTGTCTGGTTTTGCCAGTCCTGAGTTGAGAGAGCTCAGCCTCCAGTTTGGCTATATAGTTGCATCTTTCTCATGTATTTGCGTTTTGTGGGAGGAGGAGAGGGTTGTCTGTGTACATGAGGCAATTGTAACATTGCCTCAATATTCCCAGATTCACCAGCTGAGCAGGAGAGGACGCTAGCAACTGACCCTTGACATGCTAGAAGAAATGAAAACGTTTGCTGTGTAACTGAGTCAGAAAGTAGCTGTATGTTCCACTTGTTCTTCTTTTTATCTGGGAAAAATGGATGGACATCTATGTAAGAGAATCTACAAACACTATTATGATATCCAAAAAAAGAAAGCAAGCAATATACTTTTTAAACATTCAGTTATTTGTGGTAATTTTAGCACGTTTTTGTTTTGCATTTTGTAGATTATCACATTGGATGGAGAGGGACATGAGAAATAGATTAGAATATTTGGAGTTTTTATGGCAACATAGATTGAATGCCTCAATCCCCCAAGGTTCAGTGAAACTATTTCTGTCACACCAGGTTTTAAAATTAGGGCATCTAAACTTTGAGGATTTACTTCTGGAGATTTTTTAGTTTATAAGGAATGGTTACTTAAGTTTATTTTTCTTAGATTATTTTTTAAGAAGAAATAAATTGTTTAGGATTTTATCTGCTTAGAGCAACAGTTTTTCTAGTAACATCTATGCATAGCTTTTTGTTTCTAGGTTTAGAAGTGAAATAAATCTTGCATTAGTTCATGTAGGTACACCTTTAAGAAAACTTTTCATTTTATGGTTGCAATACATTTACTGGTATACACTAATCACTGGGTGTGTATGTTAAATTAATTGTTCTGATGAAGTCCCTAGCGAGAATGGCTGAAAGAGCTAAAGTAATTTTTGGCTAATAAATGATTTTTATGTGCATGTACCATATGTTTTTTTAATATTGTTGGCTTCCTAATTGTGAGGGAGATGATACCAGTTGCATGTATAGTTTACTGTAAAACTTTGTGCCTTCACGTTGACCACAGTACACTGGTTCATCTGTTTATTTGTACTGAGTTGTTCACCCCTCTGTTATTGGATGATATAGGAAACATCCAGAGACTGAACTCAACCCAGTTTGGTTTCGTCAAGGGCAGGTCAACACTACTCAACCTGGGCGAACTGGGATTAACTGAGTTGAAGGGGTATTTCAGAGCAACACAGTTAAGGCTCTTATACACAGCACAAGCAGAAAACTATAATTCAGTGTGGCAAGAGATGATGATGAAACGGGGGAGAAGGTCAAGTAACAGGGAGAGACTGGGATTTGGGATACAGATTCTTACAGAGGATAACAGTAACCACACAGAATATTATATTCATAAAGTAGCAGAAGGTATTCTAAGAACTAAGCCAACATGGGACTGGAGAAAGGAGATTCTCCTGATAAGGATGACTCCAATTAGGGATACAGAAAATAGGCAAGTGGAGGTGGAAATTTATTGGAGAAAACTGGCAAAGGAACCAATATACTAGGAGAAAATAACTAGAGAGGGAAAGGTACTAGAAAGGGAAGATGCCAATAACTTATTTTGACTGCAAGTTAAAGATTACCCTCCATATCCAGGACTGATGTCGGAGTATAGGCAAAAAGAAAGAAATAGGGGGGTCCTAAATGAAAGACCAGCACCGGTAGAGTTTTTATAGAATCTAGAACATACGTTAACATTAAGAAAGGAATAATTAGTAGAGCATATAAAATATCGCATGATATCTATGAGAATCAATCAGATAGTTAGGAAGGACTAGGAAGAGAGATTTAATAAGCAATTAAATAAAAAAGGCTGAAGGAGCTAAAGTAATTTTTGACTAATAAATGATTTTTATGTGCATGTACCATATGTTTTTTTAATATTGTTGGCTTCCTAATTGTGAGGGAGATGATACCAGCTGCATGTATAGTTTACTGTAAAACTTTGTGCCTCCACATTGACCACAGTACACTGGTTCATCTGTTTATTTGTACTGAGTTGTTCACCCCTCTGTTGTTGGATGATATAGGAAACCTCCAGAGACTGAACTCAACCCAGTTTGGTTTCGTCAAGGGCAGGTCTGTCCTTGTTTTTTGAGCTTCTCCCCTGTATCATCATCATCCCTTTCCACTTTGAATTATAGTTTTCCTTTTGTGCTGTGTATAACAGCCTTAACTGTGTTGCTCTAAAATACCCCTTCAAATCGGATAGTCCTAGTCCTAATCTGGCTTGTTCTAGTGGAAGAATCATATTATCCCACTTGACACTTGCCATCTTCCCCTTCCAGATAAAATTATTCAACTCTTTAATTGCTGTGCACATATTTTCCTCTGATAAACTATGCCTGACCTGTGTATAAAAATAAAGGGACTAAAAACATTTTAACTGCTTGTAGCTTGCTTATTCATATCCATATAACAAAGCTTCCAGATTCTCAGTTTTTGTATCATCTCCTATTTAGTCTCCTCCCACATATCTTTAGCTATGACAACGGAGTCACTTTTAATCCATATTCCTAAATACTTAATTTTATCATGTTCCCACAAATATGGATATTGGAGGACCAATTTGTGTGTGGGTATGTAATTTATCGCTGTTGCCTTTGCTTTACCTTCATTCATTTTGTATCCTGAGAAGATTTGAAACTGTCTTAAAATGTTCCACAATACTTAAATGTCCCCTTTAGTTTTGTCAAGTATAAAATAAAATATCTGCAAATAGAGCCAACTTTTCTTGACTACTATAGCAATTATATTCTTGAATTTCTGAGTCCTTTATTTTCTTTGGCAACAGTTCTAAATATAATGAAACAACAAAGGAGAAAGAGGACACCCTTGCCTGGTTTCTCTACTCAAGCAGAAAGTATCGGAGAGGACCCAAACCACTTTAATTTTCAGCTCCGATCCCACATATATATTCCTAACCAATCATATCATTTTATAAGAGAAAGCAACTGCTTCCATTGCCCTGCTCATGAAGTCCCAGCTTACTCTGTCAAATGCTTTACCTGCATCAAGACCCACCAACAGTGGTATTTTCTTACATTCTGCTTCTTTCTGGATCATCAGTGTTCTGTTAATGTTATCAGATGTTTGCCTTCCTTCCACAAAACCACATTGATCTATAAAAAAAAGTTGGCATCACTTTTGCCATTCCTTTACTCATTATAGGCATAAACACTTTATAGTCATGGTTTAGTATTGTAATGGGCTTGTATGAAGTTGGATCTGATGGCTCTCTACCCTCTTTAGGTATTACAGCTACCATCACTTTCTTCCAGGAATGCTGGTAGCTCTCCTTATAAAATACTGTTAAACAAACTTTCAAGATATGTATCAGTTTTTTCCCATCCTGGCTTCCAAACTTCCACAGGAATGCCATGTATTTCTTTTAGATTGGTTATACATCACCATTTTTATCTCATTCCCTCCTGTCCTGTTAGTAACTGAGCCTCATCTACCTTAAACCTTGACATATTTCTTGATTTCTGTATTTCTCTGCTTTATATAGACTTTCATATAATTTCAGAAACATTTCTAATACTTTTGCAGGATCTCTTGTTATCTTCCTTGTTATAGGCTCCCTAAGCTTGGTGACAGCCCTTTCTAATTTCTTTTACCTGGTTTGTTGTGCTAACAATTTTTAAATTGGAGACATTCTTGAGATCCTTAAGCAGAAGGGTGGCCTGTCTTTCCAGGACTCTTCTCTGGAGGAAGTAGTATTTCTGGAGGTTTTTGGAGCTTGGCTCATCTACCTCCTGGGTTATTCCACCCACTGATGAGCTAATTGATTTAGTCTATAGGCGGGTGTGGAAGGAACCTGATTTGGTTGAGCCAATTCTCAAGAGACCAGACCAGATTCTGGCTGCACCAGTAGAAAGAGAATTTTGGGGTAAAGGGGTGCCAGTAGATTCCATGGTCATGGTGACAGCTACAAAAAGGGAACTTGCTGAACAGAGTTCCACTGTCCATCCTCCTAACAGACAATCTAGGGTAAGTGACAGATGACTTCAGAGATTTGATTAAAGGGATATTGAGATCTCTTTCTGGAACCAAAATGCTGAGGCTCAATTTTCAGTAGTCTCTCAGTTGGCTACCCTCCAAGTTATATCTAATTGATCCATGAGGCTTATCTCACATGCTGCAGAAGGTGCCTCAAGGGCCACGGGTTCAGGTATTTCCATCAGGTGGCATGCCTGGATGTACCTGTGTGATTTTGCAGATCCCTTCAAGTCCTCGTTCATCAGTGCTTCTTTTGATGACACTTCTTTGTTTGACCCGACAGTAAAGGACACACTCTCCAGGTGTGAGAAAGACCCTCTTTGTAGTGGGCATATGTTTTTCAGCCCGTCAGAGGACCTTTTCCAGGAATCAACGGGGAGGTTGAAAAATGTGGTTTACAAAGTCCCAGGGTCCTTTGCAAGACACATATGAGATAGTTCCCCCTACAGAGACAAAGGGGGGAGGTATAATAAAAGACGATGGTTCAGTGGCAGAGAAGGTCTGCAAAAACAGGCGTCTAGAGATTCTTTTTCCAACAGACCCTTTTAGCTCTCCTGAAAGGAGGCCGGATTGCCCACCTCTGGAGGCAGTCAGGAGTTGCTTATCTCTGTACCAGAGAGCCTGGCTAGCTATAACAAAAGTCAATTGGGTGCAGGAAATTATTTTCAGAGGTTATATAATTCTCTTTGCCCTACTTCCTCCATTGTTAAGAAAATTTCCTGATGTTCCACCCAATCAGAGGAAAGCAGTAGTACTAGAAATCCAAAAGCTGCTAAAAATGAGTCATCCAAGAGGTCCCACCACCTGGAACCAAAACTGCTGAGGCTTAATCTTCAGTAGTCTCTCAGTTCGCTACCCTCCAAGCTGTATCTATTTGATCCATAGGCTTATCTTGTATGCTGCAGAAAGTGCCTCAAGGGCCGCGGGTTCAGGTATTTCCATCAGGAGGCATGCCTGGATGCACCTGTGTGATTTTGCAGAGCCCTTCAAGTCCTCATTCTTCAGTGTTTCTTTTGATGAATCCAAGACTTACTCAAGATTCTTTTTAGTGCCAAAGAAAACAAGGGACTGGAGACCAGTTTTGGATCTCAGTGTGTTGAACAAGGCTGACACAAAGTTCTAGATGGTCACTGTTCAGTCTATTCTGCACTTTCGGGGCAAGGATGAATGGATGTGCTCAACAGAACTTGAGGATGCATACCATCACATAAAAATAAACAGACAGTCCGGAAGGTACATGCGCTTCAGGCTGGGAGACAGTTACTATCAGTTCAGAGCACAGCCCTTTGGCCTCTTCACAGCCCCAGGGTGTTCATCAAATGTATGGCAGTGGTAGCAGCTCATTTGAGACTGCAGGGATTTAGAGTGTTTCCATATCTAGATAACTGGCTCATTACCACCCCGACAAGGCATTGACCAATAGAAACACGGGATCAGGTGCTACAGACTTGTTTACCTCCCAGAATAACCATAAATTATGACAGGTCTCACTTACAACCAGCCCAAATATTAGAATTCCTAGGAGCAATATTCAACATGGTATATCTGGTAGCTTGTCTTCCTCTTTCATGAGTACAAACAATAAGGACGCAGGTCAGGAAAATAATTTGCAGTACCAGAATTTCAGCCTGATTGATTCTGCAAGCCCAGGGGTCAGTGTCAGCAGCAATAATTTTAGTTCCTTTGGCAAGATTCTACATGAGAACTCTACAATGGATATGAGCAATACAGTGGTAAGTGCTTTGTCAACCCATGTCAGTGAAGGTAAGAATAACTCAAGTATGCAAAAGATACCTTTGCTGTTAGATGCAGTCGTAACTGGTATTACAAGGTTGTCCATTCATACTCCCTCAGCCCAAGGCCATAGTGACCATGGATGCATCCCAGATTGGGTGGATGGGGCATTTCCTGAGGAAAACGGTCCAAGGAACTTGGGTTCCCCAAAAGGCCAACTTGCATATCAATGCTCTGGAGATGAGAGCAGTGCTTTTGGCATTGCAGGCATTCCAAGACACTCTTCCTCATGGAACATTTGCAATCCAGACAGACATGTCAGTGGTTTGGTGCATCAACAAACAAGGAGGAACCAGATCTTATACCTTGTGTCAAGTTGCCCTCAGTGTGGCAATGGGTGATTTCTTCCAAGCACTTGCTAATAGCAGTGCGTATTCCGAGGAAGTCCAACATGATAACAGATAAACTGAGCAGGTCCATCGTACTACCTCATGAGTGGTCTCTCAAAAATATAGTGACAGATATGATTTTCAGTCAGTGGGGCCAGTCTTGCTGCAATCCTTTTGCCTTTCCCTTAAACAACAAGTGCAGCAGCTTTTTTGTCATAATCCCCCCACCAGGGTAGGTCACTAAGAGATGATCTACTCTACCATTGCCCCCCCCCCCTCGGACTTATGTATGCTTACCCTCCGACTTCCTTAATTCCCAAATTCCTGCAGAAAGTAGCCAGGTTGAAGAGCAATGTCATCCTCATTGCACCTTACTGGCCTTGATAGAATTTCCCTTCCTTTGGCCTCACCTACATTATCCACCTTAGATTCCTGATCCATCTCAAGACCTTCTGTCCCATCTGACAGGTATGAGTCACCCAGATATCTCAAACCTCATAAATAAATAAATAAATCTCATAGAAACAGACAACTGGTGCTAGAGCAATGGTCTCAAGCTAAACACCAACAAGTGTATATTCACCCCCTTTGACAAAAACAAAGTGCCCACAAATTACCACATAGGTGGTAATCCATAAGTACAGAAGAAGTAAATAGGGACCTGGGGACCCAAGTTGATAGCAATCTCTCATTTGACAACCACATGGGCAAAGTGGTTAGAAAAACATTTTATATAGCCCACCTAATCATGAAGGGATTCACATCTAGATCAGGGGAGGTCATCGTGCCTCTTTACTCATCCCTCATCAGGCCCATAATTGAGTACAATGCCCCTTTTGGGATGTACCTTACCAGACAACTGCAGCAACTGGAAAGACCCCAAAAGTACCTCACCAAGAGGATCAAAGGGCTCAAACAGATGCCATATGCTGCCCGGTTAAATAAACTCCAGCTCTACTTAGTGACATACCGCCTGCTCAGAGGCAATCTGTGCCTGACATATAAAGCCATGTCCAACCCGGAATTAATGGACATGCTGCACCTCAGAAAATCCAAATCCCATCGAGCTATGTGCTCGAGAGACTTGAACCTCAGCACTGAAATAAATAGGACATGCTGGAGGGACAAATTCATAACCCAGAGGCTCCCTTCACTCTGGAATAAAATCCCAGTCCAGGTTAGGCAGAGTCCCTCACTGACTCTCTTCAAGAGGAATCTTGATGAGTGAATGGGAGATCGTAGGTTTACCCCGGGTATCACTTCTGTGTCACTGTTAGACAGAGGCACACTATACTAACCTCAAAAAAGGGCATAGCAAAATTAATTTAGAATGGGTGGCGAAAGCCAAACACACTCTGGCTAGGCTTATAAATGCCCTAGGGCAGATAGCCAAGTATGAACCTATGAACCTCAAACTAACAGCGTATTTTCTCCATTTCCTTTAATAACCAGACAACTGATGCAGTCTTCCCCTATCCGTCCCATACTTTTATCTTCCCATAAACCTTCTAGTAGGAAACTCTACTGGAGTAAATGGGAAAGGTTTGTTTGTTGGGCAGAGCAAAATCAAATTGACCCCTTCTCAGCTCCAACTCAATTGGTTCTGGAATTTTCAGGGAGTCCATTTCATGGAGGTATGCTAGCTCATCAACTATAAAAGTCGAATTCACAGCAATCTCTAACTTTCATGTTGGATTTCAAAATTCTTCACTGGCTTTCTCTAAGGCATGCAAAGCCTTTTTGAGAGGCACTCTTTTGCTAAGACCTCCTTATAAAGACCCCACTCCACCATGGGATTTGAATTTGGTGCTATAAGCCTTAATTCATTCTCCTTTTGAACAGGCAGCTAAATGTGAGCTTAAATTCCTGACTTGGAAAACTATCTTTCTAGTTGCAGTTACATCTGCTTAAAGAATTTCAGAACTTCAAGTATTATCTTCTAAGCCTTCATATTCGATTTTTTGTATGGATAGGGTCACGTTATGTACCAATTCTTCCATCCTTCCTAAGTCAGAATCCAACATCAACCAATCCATTAACTTGCCGGTATTCTTCCCAAAGTTTGCAAATAAAGGGGAATAAATGCTGCACTTATTGGATGTCCATAGACAATTACATTTCTACCTGCACAGAACAAAAGGAATTAGAAAGACAGCTTGGCTATTTATCTCCTTTATACGTACTAAATTGGGCGAATCAGTTACAAAGGTAACTCTAGTTAGATGGTTGACAGATTGCATTTCATTTGTCTATAACAAGTTGAGTCTCGCCTTACCAAAACCATTAAAGGCTCATTCAACCAGATATATGGCAACTTCTTTTGTGTTCACTCTAGAGCTTCAATGGGCGATATATGTGCACCTGCAACTTGGTCAAATGAAGTCCCTCTGCAGTCTGGTGAAGTGTGCCAGGTAGTTCATTGATCTCAATGCAAAGGTTGCTGATGCATATGCCCACTTCCCAAATCTGTCTAAAGCCCTTCACTCCCTGTTGGGGAATGGATAGTGGAACTTTCCTTTGCTAGCTTCTTCTTGGTGGCTGCTGCAACAACCATGGCAGCTACAAAGATACCTTTTGACCACTGCTGTCTGTTGGTGGGAGCACTGAGGATCCTGCTGGGTCATTTGGGAATAGGTTCCACAGGATTCGGTTCCTTCCATGCCCTGCAGGAGACAAGGTCAATAGAGTCGTCTGTGGAGGGGGCACCCTAGATGTAGATGGGTCAGACCGGAAGCCTTCCAAAAACACCAATTCCTCCTGTGTATAGATTTGGGCAGACCATCCACCTTTCTGGTGAAGGATTTCAAGAATGTCTCCAAGAAGTCCATTCTACCATTATTATGAAGGGACAACTGGATGTACTCGGTCGACCTTCAGGACACATACTATCTTAGCAAAATGAACAGGTTCTTCAGAAGGTTTCTCCACACCTGGCTGGGGTCATTATCAATTCAGAGTACTTCCCTTTGGTCTGTTGAACCTGGGAACAGAAATGGATTCTGTTCTTTAGGGCAGATCACCCCCCCTGGTATTATTGATATGGTTTAATTAAAACCTTTTCAAAACAGGAACCTTTGAAACATTAAAGTTTTGGAGTTTATGTATGTTTTTATATGTATATTTTTTTTATATATGTGTTCATACATTGAAATTATGGTTAAAATGCGTTCTTGTACTATGTATATAGATGGTTGTTTTAAGTGTTGGCACTTTAAGAATGAGTTTCATGTTTTAATTAGTTGATTGTTTTTTGATGTTGATTGGTTATTTTGAATATAAATGGATAGCTTTCTTTGATGGAGATGTCTGATGAAGCTGTTAACAGTGAAAGCGCTTACCATTAAATTTGTTTTTTTACCTTTAGTGCACTTTGTTTTTTCTGCCTACAGGAATACCATGTTGCTTTTTTTAGTTTATACATTTGTTTTACTTCAGTGGTGTTTCGTTTCATGATCCCTGCATTTTTTCATTTTTTCCGACCTCAGGCCAATCTTGAACCTGGCATTCCTAGACAAATCAGTAGGTAATTCGAAGTTCCAGATGGTCACGGTTCAGTCCATTCTATCATTATTATGAAGGGACGACTGGATGTGCTCAGTTGACCTTCAGGACACATACTATCATATCAAAATGAACAGGTGCTCCAGAAGGTTTCTCCATTTCTGGCTGGGGTCATTATCAATTCAGAGTTCTCCCCTTTGGTCTCACCACAGCCCCCAAGATGTTCACTAAATGCATGGCTGTAGTAGCAGCTTACTTGAGACTGCATGTTTTCAATGTATTTCCTTACCTAGACAACTGGCTCCTAATCGCATCAACCAGGCATCTACTACTGCAAGCGAGGGGCTATCTACTACATCTAGCCCCTATCTTGGGCATCACGATCAACATGCAGAAATCATAGCTCCATCCAGTACAGTTGATAGACTTTCTAGTAGCACATCTGAACACAGCTAATTGTCTAGCCTGCCTGCCACTGGACAGGATATCCACTTTGAGATCACGTATCAGACAAATTCTGGACATTTTAAACCCCGCAGCAAGTCTAGTGCTCAGGACATTAGGTTCGATGGCTGCAATGATAACCTTGATTCCAAAAGCATGCTTACATATGAGAATCCTTCAGTGAATGCTGGTAATGCCATGGTATTTACACTTCTATCCACTGAAACACCTGATCAAATTGTCCCGAGTGTGCAAGTACTCACTTCTATGGTGGCTCCACTTGGAAGAAGTCGGACAAGGATGAACACTTGTTTTTTTTTGTTCCCTCAACGGCATGTTGACCAAGGATGCTTCCTAGCTGGGGTGGGGTGGGGATATCCTGGGTCAGACGGTCCAGGGCACATGGTCGACACAAGAGGCCAGTTTGCATATCTGTGTCCTAGAGATGAGAGCAAGCACTTCAGAGCTTTCTCCCTCTAGGGACTATTGCCATTCAAATGGACAATGTACCTGTGCTATGGTACATCAACAAGTAGGGAGGATCCAGATCTTACACCCATGTCAAGAAGCATTGACGTTTTGGCAATTGGCGATCTCTTCCAACCGCTTCCTAGTCGCAACACACAATCTGGGGAAGTCCAACAGTCTGGAAGACAGGCTCAGCAGAGTTATCCTGATGCTTCACGAGTGGTTTCTAAACCAGTCAGTGGCAAACATGATTTTCCACAAATGGGGTCAACCCTACTGCAACTTCTTTGTACCCCCCTTCAGCAACAAATGCAGCAGGTTCTTTGCCCTGATCCGTCCTCAGGCACAGTCACCAAGAGATGTTCTAGTCAATTTCTGGCACTCTGGTCTTTTTTAAGCTTTGTTAGCCTCCCTTACTACCCCTCATACAAACGTTTTTTTTCAAAAGCACATAGGTTGAAGAGCATGGTGATGCTCATTACTCCCTTTCGGCCTAGACAGGCCTGGTTCCCCTTCCTTTGGTCTCGCTTAATATGCCCTCCATGGATGCTGGAACGATATCCAGATCTCCTGTCCCACCCATCAGGGCAGATTTACCCAAATCTTATTTATTTATTTGACATTTGTTAACCAGGTTAGTCTGACTGGGCTGCAGAGCCCTTTTTCAATGGAGACCCAAGGAGAAAATCTCCACAGATAAATGCAAAAACAAAACTTCATACAATATTAACATACAAGTCTATATACAAAGGAGAAACAGAATACAACGTATAAATGAAAAAGTTAGAATAATGATCTTCCAGGACTAAAACTAACTGCATGGTTTCTCCAGTTCCAGTAATGGCTAGAAACACCAGGCTTTCTTCACTGGTTCAGAGGATTTTAATATCCTCACATAAAGCTTCTGCCAGAAAAAGCTATAAAAGTAAATGGAAAAGGTTTTCAATATGGGCTCACCAAAAAACATTTGGACCCTTTTACAGCTTCTTTCCCTGCAGTTCTAGACTTTCTTGCTTCAGTATTCCAAGACGAGGAAAGTTTTGCAATTAAGGTGCAACTGGAAGACATCACAAATGATCACACTGGCAACAGTTAATTTTCTCTTGCTTCATCTAAACTGTGCAAGACCTTCCTCAGGGGTACCTTTTTTTTGTTCACCTCCTAGAAAGCACCCCACTCCTCCTTGGGACTTAACCATGATTTTAAAAGCTCTTGTTCAACCCCCCCTTTGAACCCACAGCCAAGATAGACTTAAAATATCTTCCCTGGAAGACTGCATTTTTGGTAGCTGTCACTTCAGCTAGAAGGGTCGTTGAATTGCAAGCACTATCATCCAAATGTCATATTTGATTTTTCTTAAAGATAGAGTGACCTTGTGTACTGATCCTTTTTTTTGCCCAAAAGTTGCCTCCAAAAACAATACCAGTCATGTCATCAACTAACTGTTTTTCTTCTCCAGTTTCCAAAACAAAGGTGAATGTACTCTTCATTTTCTAGATGTTCATAGACAACTACGTTTTTACCTAGATAGAACAAAATCTTTCCAAAAAACTGACCAGCTCTCTGTCTCCTTCTCAAATGTTAGAATGGGAAGGCCAGTGTCCAAAGTCACTTTTTCTAAATGGATTACAGATCGCATATGTCATGTATATTTTTCCAAAGGTATTCCACTACCTAAGCATGTCAAAGCTCATTCTAGTAGATCTATGTCTACATCTCAAGCCTTCTGGTCAAGAGTTTTGATTGAGGCCATTTGTGCGGCTGCTACTTGGTCAAACTCCCATACCTTTGTTGCACATTACAAACTGGATATTTTTTTCTAGAAATAGAGCTGCCTTTATTTCCGCAGTGCTGCGGACTATCCTTCCATGAGGGCCACTTGAGGTTACTGTAGCTGGAGACTCTGTTCCACAGGTTGAGGAACGAATGAAAATGACATCAGATAAAGATGTTATGTACTCACTGTAACATTCCATTTGTGCTGTCCATTTTCATTCTTCCACAACCTTCTCCTGTCCATAACTGTGAAAAACATGAACGGATATGTCTGTAGGATTTCAGTTTCTATTTCACCCCAGAACTGTATCCTGTTTCTAGTCTGTATGTAGAGATAGATATACTATAATATGTTAGCAACAAATTCGATCTGAGGTAATCTGGGAGAATGAGGCATTATAGTTAAGGGAGGAGCTCGAGAATGGGATCCTAGGGCTATAGAAAGTGTCTGAGTTGGATCTGAGGTTCAGATCTGAACCCACAGGTTGAGGAAGAATGAAAATGGATAACACAGGTGTAATGTTATGGTGAGTACATAACTTCTTTATACTTGAAGTAGTGAATATTCTAACAAAAAGATAAACAGAAAGTGGGATCTTTAGAAAAGGGTAGGAGCAAATTACATTGAAAAAGTGGAAATTGTGGGAACGATAAGTGCAGAAAAATGTTTTGGAGGCGGAATGAGTTTTAAGAGAATGCAGGAATTTAATAATTTATGTAATGTTGTTAAGATTATTGGATATATGCATATATATATATATATATATATATATATATATATATATATATATAATGGAAAATGTTTGTAAATGTGAACTTGTGAATTTGGTTTGATTACTTTTATGTAAATGTAGGTTTGTCTAGGTCACAAGTGATAATTCTATAAAGGAAAGTTATTCCACAGTGTACAGAAGTATGCAGGATAATGTCCAACCACATATCTTTTTCATTTTAGGTACGTAGACAGGCCTACCTCTATAAGTTCTGCTTTCCTGTTGTCAGAGCAGGGTAGTCTGGTGAAAAAAAATTTTGTATGCAAATTTGAGCTGTTGTACTTGACATCTATTCATTTAATGGTACACAGGCACCCAGTGATGTATCCTACCATGGATTGCAGCAGCAGATCTAGCTGTTCTGTTGCAGTCCTTTTCAAGTCTATGAATGAATAGAAACAGCAGCTTGGTTAGTTGATGCACCAGGTATAAGGGAGAGGGAATGAAAAACGTGTGATGTGGATAACCAGCATTGCATGACATTTTTGCTATGTAACATATACCTATTTTTTTCATTAGTTCTTGCAGCTACAATCCTCACCAGTTCATCAGATGCTAGGTGGCCGTCCGTTATGAGGTCAGTTAGTTACTAAACCTAGACACAGCGAATTCGAGTAGTGATTCAGGCAGACGAGGAGGACGGGAAATGGGGGGCGGGGGGGCTTTTAGCTCGCCTGTCTTGAGAGGACAGATATGGTGATCTTGGTCAGCCATTTGCTCTCATGTACATGGGCCTGCCTGCAGAAAGTGCCTGTTGGATGATCCCAAGCCAGTACTGGTTGCTGTCATGGGGTATGTGTGGGAACACACACATACCAACATCAGGGGAAGTGTGTAGGACATTACTATATTGATGTAGGTGCATGTGTCAGCCACTTGGGTGTGGGGATAGAACAATACTTGAAATGCTTAGGAAAACAAATTACAGAGATGATATAAATGCAAAGATTTTCAAAAATTTCAACAGCATGAGTTGGGTCAGACCTGAGTTATCTCAACACACATCTCTCAGCTGCCAGCTTTGTTGTTCACCATCAAGATAATTCAGTGTCAGCAGATTGTCTTGCTGATGAACTGTCAAAAATACCAACATTTGCATATTGGCCCTTGTTCACCTCAAGTAACACCCCATTGCTGTAGCTCACTGACAAAAATCCTCTCAAAGACATGTAATTTTGTTAAATTTTTACAGCAGTTCTCTGAAAGCCACTTTGTAGAGTTCTTACATAGTGTTCTTTTAATTCCTGTAGAATATGCAGCTCAAGATTCCTTCCCTTACTAAGAATCTGCAATAGTTACTGGTAAGAAATATTGAACTGTATCACAACTTAGTTGTGCCTTAAAGAAGCATAGTTGTAGTAACCGTGTTTAGAGAAGATAAGAGCTGAAGGTGGAGTGCGTGTTGCATGAAACTTGGGTTTCACGTAGTAAACCTTCGATTACAAAAGAAAATTTTTTAGTTAGAATGTTGGAAAAGAAAGGCACTGAATGTAGTCCTGGTTTTACTAATCTTTCCATACGTTTTCATGCCAAACATGACCTTGTAGGTGTTCACTTTCTACCATTCTTCAAAGTACAGGGACACTTCAGCAATATTTTAGCGGACCACTATGGTGGAGATTAAGGCAACAGGGAATCTTTCACCAGTATTTACATTTATGTTCTGTCTAGAGGTAGGCTTACCATTAGTTTCCAAACTTCTGTTCCCAATTCTAATATTTATTTTGCTTTTGTTGACATGGTAGTCCAACTGGGCATAGGCCTGGGGACAAAAGCTCTAGTTACAAAATAGTCAAATTTTGTACATCAAAAAAAATATGTGAAGCTTAAAGTTATAATATGGACATACAATAACTGAAAGGCAAGATAAAATCTGAAATCAGTAAAATATAGAGGCATTACATATTAATACAAGACAAATTAGCACAACACAGCCAGGTTTAAGATGTCAGATTAAAATTTTACATTTATGGGCAGGAGAAGTAAGAGACAGGAGGTGTGAGAGATATAAGCAGAAAGCAGAGAGGAAGTGAAGAAAGATGAATAATGTGTGTTTATTAGTTAGCTAATACAGAGAAAAAAGTTATAGTGAAATTGCAGTAGATGTAGAAGGTAATGAATAAAAGTTGGAATTTTGCTAGATGGAAACACTTGTAAAGGGGGTGTTCAGTATAGACAGTATAAATGGCAGTAAGGGCAAAAGAAATTTACAGTGAAGTGCTTTGTTGAAGTATATAGAGGTAAGTGTGTAAGGGCCGAGATAGGCTAGACTGGGCAAGTATAAGAGCAGAGGCAAGTGTTTTTAAAGTGTTTTAGAAAGTTTTTGACAATGGACAGGCTGGTTTGTTTCATGTTGGCAGGGATAGAATTCCAGATTTTTGAGACATAATGTGAAGATAAAAACTGATAAGCAGAGTTGTAGGTTTTAGATATGGTTAATAGGGAATTGTCCATGGAGCGGAGTGATTATGCAGGGGTATAAGGTTCCACTAAGGCTTGAAGTGCAGGACTGTGTGGGGACTTGTATGTTATATTCTGAACCGTTGCTAACTGGGTGATAGAGAAATGGTGTGGAAGTTCTAGGCAGCCTATTTTTAGGCAAGACAGTAGTGGGATTTAGCAGTTTAGTTGTTGGCGAATTTAGTTATCATGTTATAGCATTGTTCAGTTTTTAATAGAGGTGATTAAGGAAGGTTAGTGTGGATGGGGGCAGTGTAGAGCAGTGAAGATAGCAGATATGAAGAGCCTACAAAATTGGTTTACATAGAGCAGTATTTAACAATAGCAGCTACTCAATCACTCTTGGACGGAGGTCTGCTCTTTTGCCCGTTTCCCCAAGACATTTTTAGAAGGATGGAAGAGAGAAGAAGGATAATGTGTTGACGGATACAGTGATCACTGATAGAGTTTTTCCAACTCATTCATACATATGGCACACATTTCCCACTAAGCATCAGCCATTCTGTTGTGAGCAGTCCAGAACAAAGCATTAAAACAAATGCAGGGCCTCTGAAAAAAAATAAGCCCAACAGGGCATAGGAAATTAACTTTCTTGGGTGGCGTAAGCCAGGGAACCTTGTTGGCTAGGCTCACTTAGGCCCTTGGACCGATAGCCTAGTACCTACCTATGAACCTATGTAGAAGCAGAAGAGACCAGGGTAGGCAGCTAGGCAGAAAGAGGGAAAATATCCCCCCCATCACAAGGGTAAAGTGCTGACTACAAAACTCGCATCTTTCTCACGTCCTTAGAAAGAGACTTCCTATTTCAAACAAAACTGATTTTGCCTGACCCCAAGCCTTTGGGTGGGGTGGGGGTGAGATCGTAGTATCTCTAGGGTACAAAACAGAATTCTGGAAATTTGCACCCTTCCATGCAATCAGATTAATTTAACTCCACCCATTTTAGAACAGTTACCGAACAATTAGGTCATATAAATGGTTACCATGCAAGTGCAGGTAAAAGGAATCTACTGAAGGCTCTTTTTAGTACCAAAGAATGCTGTCCATGAATACCAGTCCTAGACCATTAAAGTTACAAAATGGAATTCCGCATGTTTGCAACCTTTTTATGGAGCCACACACACACACACACACACACACACACACACACACACACACACACACACACACACACACACACACACACACACACACACACACACACACACACACACACACACATGCACGCACACATGCACATGCACATTTCCTCACAGTTCAATCAGCGCCACCCAACCACCCATTTTAAAATGGTTACTGAGCCATGAGGCCAATAAAAGATCACCATGCTAGAGCTGGGGAATAGCTTCTACTTGAGGCTGTTTCTCATACCAAAAAAAGATTTCCCTGGCATCCACTCCTAAACCTCTCTACACTAAATAAATATATTTATGAGTTAAAAAAGTTTAAAGTATTTGCACAAGTCCTGATTCCCTTATTTGCACTACTAAAGGTCCAGAATATGATGGGTGCCTGGCTATATATCCTCATTCACAAGGAATCCAGATGATTCCCCGGGTTTTTGTTGGAGAATGTATACTGTCAGTTTACCTCTCTGCATTTTGGTGCCTCCACTACACCCTGCATGTTCAACAGATGGTTCTCTGTCACCCTGTTGATCCTCTCAGAACCTGGGGGAACTCCTGTGGATCCTTACTTGGATGAGTAGATGATATAAACCTACTTAGATAAGGAACTCATGATGTCTCTGGAATACATTGTCCTCTGTTTAATTAACCCGGAAGTCATATTCATCCTGCAGAAACTGTGCCTAAACTCCCAGGCTGTATTGCAATTTTCATGGATACAGTCTTAAACAGCAAAGCAGAATTGTTTTTGTCTGAGGGAAACAATAATCTTCAGTGTCGTATTTGATTCACATAGCCTACAAGAGGCATGTGGCAGACAGTAAGAATTCTGCAGTTTCATTTAGCTGTACTCATACATTTCATAGTAGTGTGTTCTGTCAGGCCTGAAATTCTGCACATCTGTATAACAGCTGGCCTCCTAGCTGTATCACACTCCTAGATGTTCTTTATAATGAATGCACAGTATTTATGGTTCTCTCAAAAACAACAGGCATTCTGCTGTGAATGTACAAAATTGTGATCTGAAGATCACAAATGGACACGTGTGAAAAAACCTGTGTTTTATGCATGGGTGCAAGCAGCCCACTACCACACACAAACACAGACACGCACACTGATGCTTACTATTATCTTTTTCAAGTCAGTATTAGTTGGAGAAAAAGTAAATACTTAGTGTTTGTAAATAAAACAAACCACTCTTTGACTTCAGAGACAACAACGGCACTTTCAGAACACAATGCTCAAAACGTATCCAATTCAGTTTTGTTTCACAAGAAAGAAACAGCCACTATTGTTTATATAAGGTTTACTTTTCTTCCTGCAAAATGATGAATTGATCAGTATCATAGGTGCTTATAACAGATTTCCTTAGAAAAATGATGTTAGAAGTGGTATTCTGACACTTGAATGGCTCAGTTTAACTGGTTAATTTCTGCTGTACCTTAGACTGTAAAGCCACCTTCCTGTATTATACCCTACTTTCTCTCAGTCGAGGAGGATCTGTTCCGTTACCTATAAGAAACACTTCCTACTATCTCTTTGGATACCATTCAGAATCTATTGTGTTAATTAAGAAGTTATGGTCAGTAGGAATGAAAAAAGTACATTTTTGGGGTGTTTTCCTCTTTTGTATTGGAGGGGTACATGATACGTCTGGCTAATGGAAGCCACTAATGTTTAAAGAATCCAGATGGGTCCATTAGATCATTTATAGCTAAAACTGGCTCAGACACTTCTGTAAAGGCTTCTGTCCAAACAGGGACCCCATAAGACTCAATGTTAGCTCTGCCGAAAAGCAGTGTCAGTGGCCCAGCAGGCAGCATAATCACTTTTGATGCAGAAGGCTGTGGGTTTTATTCTGTCACCTAGTACATGGATTGCTGACACCGCATTGCAGCATGGGGGGGGGGCTGAAGTCCTGAGTGTGTTGTCCTTCAGATGAGACGTTAACCCGAGATCCCATCTGCTTGAGTTGGTGGTAGCTAAGGTGTATCTAGAAGATCCCATGCCCACTGGTGAAAATAATAGAGGAAGTTCCCCGATGCCCTGGTCATATAAATACTACCTCAGGGTCTCCCGTGAAAAAAGACCGCTAACTTAGTGGGCCTAACCTGTCAACAAAAGGATAACTAAGATAGTGAATAACACTTCTGTTCTTCATTTTTATAAAGAAACGTTACCGTTATCTTCATACCCTTCTTGTCCTTTCAGCTTTTCCTGTTTGGGGTCACCACAGTGGAACAACGATCCGCAGACTGATTGGTAGTGGTGTTTTAAAGTGTCGAGTTGCCAGCCCAGCACCTAACCTTCTACAGAAGGTGCACACAGTCACACCTTAGGGACAGTTTAGAGTGTCCAATCCACCTGCAGCATGTCTTTGGGATGTGGAAGGAAACCAGAGAATCTGAAGGAGACCCACATGACTGCAGGGAGGACATGCAGACTCCACACAAAAGGCACCCCAGCCAAGAATTGAACCGGAGAACCTCTTGCTGTGAGGTGTCAATGCTAACTGCTGCACCGATGTGGCCACCGTATCTTTATACCCTTCTAATAATTATTGTTAGAAAAGAACATTGTAATATCTAGATTCTTCCACATATAACAGACGTACAAAGCTAACTCCAAAATTATCTTTTGGCACTCAGTACCTGTCTCTTCTAGTGCACTTCTTAATCATAAAAAACCAAGACAGTGATTTTTGGTTCCCATCAAAGACTAGAAAAAAATCCAAAGACAGTCAAGATAAAAGACCAAAATGAGTACCCCACTGAAACTGCTTCTGCTTTCAAGTACCAAACTTTTGTCTCAATCAAACGTTACATTTTCACCAAATTGGGGGATGGGGGGACAGATTAAAAATCAACTACCTCCCATTCTGGCCCAAAACATGAACACATTTTCCTGTCCAACAAGAACCACTATAAGCAAAGGTATTATTTTTTGCACAAATGGAGTGTGGTCTACCTCCGATATCCATTGTCATTATCAATCCCCTTTTTTTCCATTTTCTACATGGGTTTTGGGGTGTCATGTCAACTGTTGCATCTCTCTGGTCAGTGCCACTGTTACACCTTCTTCAACATTCATGCCTGGCTGCCACAGGGTCTTCTCTCACACATCTCTCTTTTCCTTTTGCCTTCTTCCTGTATGACCCAAATCATCTTCAACAGATTGTCTTCTGCTTTTCTGCACATGTGCCCAAACCACTGTAATCTGTTCTTTTTGACCTTTTCTGCAACTGGAGCTACTTTGGCTTCTGCTCTTGCGTCCTCATTTCTTTGTCTGTCCTACAATGTGTATCCTACTACCTGTCTCAGGCACTTCCAAGTCCATCACCTTTATCTTCCTCAACTGCTCTGCCTGTACTGCTCAAGTGTCTGTACCATACAGTAGTACTGGTTGCACCACTGTTTTGTATAGCTTACATTTCAGCTTCTCTGGCATTTTTCAGTTATACACTATGCCTGACACACTATGCCAGCTGGCTGCAGGCCCTCTGATTCTAGCTTTGAACTTCTCATTCAGAATTCCTTTCTGCTAAACCACCCTCCCACATACTTGAAACTGTTAACCTGTTCCACTATTTCCCTTCTGTCTTAATACCCCGCGTCTTCTGATTTCTCCCATTTGCTGCCATTACAATGTCTTATCTGTACTCTGTTTCAGCTAGTGTTCCTTCAGTTTTGCATTCCATTCACCTGTCCTTCACTGAAATTCTTGCTCAGAGTCTGCCTGTGATGTCACAGTGTCTGCATAAAGCAAATTTGTTCATCTCTCCCCTCCAACTTGTATGCTGATGTAGTCCATCACCAGTATGAACTGCACTGGGCTTGAAAATGAACCCTAGATGCACACCCAGTCCCACTGGGAACCCCTCTATAAGACCAAGCACTGTTCATACTTGAATCATTAGGCCCTTGTGCATAGCCTTCACTAGTTCTACCAATGTTTCTAAGACTTGTAACTACTGCAGGACTACCCAAAACAGCTTTCTTAGGATCTTGTCATCTGCTTTCTCCAAGTCTAGGAATGCCCAGTCGGACCCTTTCCTGATTTCTAGCTTCCTCTCAGCTATCTTTCTCATTGCAAATATCACGTTCTTTGTGTTGCATCCTGATCTGAATCCGAACTGCTCATCTCCCAACTTACTTTCTACTACCGTGCACATTCGTTTGTCAGTCACTCTCTCCAGAACTTTCATGTAGTGTCATAGGAGTTTGATACCTTTATGCTGCCCACAGTTGTGAATGTCCCCTTTGTCCTTGAGTACTGGTAGTAGTATGCTTATTCTCCAGACATCTGGGAAATGCATTTCTCTCTATACTCTTATGAGTACCCTCAGGAGTCATTCCTCTCCTATCTCACTCAGCGTCTTTATCCTATCTGATGTGACCTCATCTGAGCCTGCAGCTTTCCCTAACTTCATTTTCCTTAGTGCTGTTCTTCTTCTATGGTGGGCTCCTCCACCCCTTTCATTCTGTCAGGGGTAGTACAGCTTCTGTGGGTTTTTTATCTTCTTTTTCTTTTATCTTTACTTTGCAACCTGATATAGTTTCTTTGCACCACCTACTGATTCACTTTTCAGAATTGGTAGAGTGCCTGTGATGCCTTATTCTTTGCTATTGCAGCTCCTGTCTTAGCCTGTTTGTTAGCCAACCAAAATTCCTACCTAGCTTGGTCCATCTTTTCTATCTCCCACTTTTTCTTGCACTCCTGATTTCTTTTGGTGACTTCCTGGACTTCTGAATTCCACTACCAACTTTCCTTATCTACATTATTTGCATATCTGGCTCGGCTACATCTGTTTCTTAGTCCTCACACATGTTGTTTCGAAGGGCTTCCATTCCTCTTCAATTCCACCTATTCTGCCTGTTCTTCAGATGCTAGAATTTAGAAAAGTAATTCCTTGAACTGTTGTA
The DNA here is from genome assembly GCF_019279795.1 of Protopterus annectens. Lineage (NCBI taxonomy): Eukaryota > Metazoa > Chordata > Ceratodontiformes > Protopteridae > Protopterus > Protopterus annectens. Next base: position 998,474,273 of record NC_056726.1, on the reverse strand, counting down.
CTTTCTCTCCAGTCAAATTGCAGGTCTTTAGTCTATTCTGTGTTGACCTTAGTCTTCTCTGACCACTGCTTGCAGCTGATTGTGGCGACCAGTGGTTTATGCTGTGGGCTGAATGTTTCACTAGGGATGACTTTGCAATCATTGATTCTACCCCAATTCTCTTTCTTTACTAGGAGAAAATCTAAATGAGTTGCATGTTACTACTCTTGTATGTGATTTTTGTGACTGTCTTTTTTGCTGAACCATGTGTTGGCCTCCAAGTCAAACAAATGGCAGAAGTCTAGAATGGCTTCTCTTTTATTCCTGTTGCCCCTCCCACATGGACCCAGGCAGTCCTCATATCCTGTTCTGTCTGACTAAATATGTGCATTCAGGTAACCCAGTAACAACATCAGTTTATGTTGCCCTGCTTTATCTTATAGGTCCTGCAACTGCTATCTGAATCCACTCTTTTCCTCGCTGTCACAACCCTACTGTGGGGCATACGCTGCGATTCTGAATACTGCCCTATCCTTACACTGGAGTCTGATTGCCATGAATCTGTCACAAATTCTGATGACATCTTTCACTGTCTTCTGAAGCCTGTCCCTCACCATAATTCCCACATCACTTCTAGTTTGTCCTTCACCTGTGTGGTAGACTGGGACCCCAAGCCAAGTGGCTTTGCCACATTCCCCTTTCATCTTGTCTCCTGGATACATAGGACTTTCAGCCTCCTCCTTACTATCATGTCATCCACTTCCAAGCTGAGTTCTGCCAGTGAACCTACATTGAGTGTAGCAATTCTTAGTTCATGTTTGGCAGTTGGATTTATTTTATTTTCAACTTTCACTCAACAGAGCTATCCTAGATAACCCAAGTTGGGGCAACTGGACAGTGGCTGGCTAGTAGCTTATAGACCCAAGGTTGCTGGGCTTTATGATGGGCACACACTGGTCAATGTGAGCACATACACCCCTCCTACAATTAGCATGGTGTAGGTTGGAGTAGACCTGGTCCTCAACCCACTTATCACTGGCAAATATCCATGTTCATTTTGACAGCATTAAACAACACAACCGAATCACTAGGCATCATATTTTACACTGTTAACTGAACTGAATAGCCCTGCCACAAAACAGTCTGTGATTCATGTTCCCCTGTCTTGAGGATACTGCGTGCTACAATAGACATCCAAAATGAGTGGTCTGTTCAATTCTTCCCCTTATAGGACACCATCTAGAGTATATGCTGCTGACCACTACTCCATTCTTGGATGAGTTTTTTTTTTCTTTAAACAAGAAGCATCTTTGTTGAATTATCATGTATGACATAGCCACTCTTACATTTATATAAATGCAAATAAACCATACTAACACAGTCTCATTTGAAAACACTATACATTGCAAACCATGTCAACACAATTGTAGCTGCAAACATACATTACTTATAATATATCCAGTCATTGTCGGTCAGCCATTACATAGCTCATTTAGCTCCTGTCTTCTTTTAAACCTCGTTCCTTCTCTGCATGTATTGATCCCACACTTCCCATGTAATTTGCTCCAGCCTTTTTTAAAGATCTCAATTCCAGTTGTTTTACCTCTGTTACTATCTTCACTACATGTAGTCAAGCTGGTTTAGACTTTGATATCCATTTTCTAGTAATTGCTTTTTTGGCAGCCATCATAATTAGACTCAGCAAGGCTTTATTATGTCTAGGCAATTCCAATTCTGTATGATAGCTCAAAAGAATCATTTCCTTAGTTACACCAATGTGCTCGCCCTGTTTCCCCAACAGAGCAATCTGCAGAGAAACTTTATAAAGTTTCCAACTCATTACACTCCCAGAAAATATGTTCCCAGATACCTCTTTCTTCCCCATCACACCTCCAACATTTGCTGTCCACCTGAGGAAGAACTCTTTGGAGTCTACTTGGGGTGTAAAAATACCTACGTAAACACTTCCAAGCAAAGATCCTAAATCTTCTAGGCGTTGTTGTATATGGAGAGACATACATATATCCCCCATTGTTTCTTTGTGAATTGCTTATCTAATCCCTCTTCCGAATCCTTTCTAACCTCCTCTGATCAGTTCTTCATTATCATGCAATATTCTAATTGCTCTACTAATTATTCCTTTCTTAACAGCAACTTCTGTTCTAGATTCTATTAAAAACTCTACCAGTGCTGGTGTTTCATTTAGCCCCCCCCCCCCCATTTCTTTCTTTGCCTATACTCTGATATCAGTCCTTGATAGGGAAGGCAGTTTCTAACCTGCAGTACAAGTAATTTCTTGGCATCTTCCCATTCTATTACCTTTTCCTCTCTAGTTATTTGCTCCCAATACCTTGGTCTCTTTTCTAGTTTTCTCAAATAAATTTCAGCCCTTTTTTCCCAATTGCCTGTATCCCTAATTGCAGTCTTCCCTATCAGCAGACTCTCCTTTCTCCATTCCCTCATTGGCTTAGTTCTTCGAATACTTTCTGCTACTTTATGAATGTAATATTTATTTTATTTATTTATTTTTATTTATTTTACATTTATTTTATTCCGTGTGGTTATTGTTATTCTCCTTAATGATCTGCATCCAAGGTTCCATTCTGTGCTTGTTTTTGAGCTCCTGCCAGTTTCATCATCTCTTTACGCTTTGAATTATAGTTTTCTGCTTGTGCTATATATAGGAGTCTTAACTGTGTTGCTCTCAAATACCCCTTCAGATTGGGTAATCTCAATCTGCCCTATTCTATTGGAAGAATAAGCTTATTCCATTTGACCCTTACCATCTTCCCTTTCCAGATAAAATCTTTCAGCTCTTCATTGTGACCCACAACTTCTCCTCTGGTTGATAAAAATACGCATGACCTGTGTATAGGATTAAAGACACTAAAAACATTTTAACTGTTTATATCTTACTATCACTATCCATATAACAGAGCTTCCATTGTCTCAGTTTTTGTATTATCTTCTGTTTAGTCTCTTCCCACATATCCTTTGCTGCCACACAGGAATCATTTTAATCCATACTCCTAATACTTCAGTTTATCATGTCCCCATACGTATGGATATTGCTGAATTAATTTGTATGTGGGTAAATAGTTTACCTCTGTTGCCTTTGTTTTAGTGTCATTAATTTTGTATCCCAAAAAGATTTGAAACTGTCTCAGTATGTTACAGAGGATTGTAATGTCCCTTTCTGGTTTTGTCAGGTCTAAAATAATGTCATTTGCAAATAGAGCCAGCTTTTTTAGACACTGAGGAAGGCTATGTAATTATTGCCGAAACCTTAGAAAATGTTTCTTTATTTTTCACTCCACTTTGTGCTGGCTTTTTACATTTCTTTACCTGGATACTGCTCTTTGAGCCATGCACTTGCCGTACCTGCAGGGGGCTGTGTTTTTTGCTTCATTATTTTCTTTGCCAGTGGTTCTCAAGGTAATGCAAATAACAAGTGCAAGAGAAGGTACCCCTGCCTAGTTCCCCTGGTCAAGCAGAGATTATCAGAGAGGACCTCACATTCTTGGGTGAGTTTGAGATGGAAACACTCAGCATGGTTTTATAAGGTAAGTGAAACCCTATAGAGACACAGAGAACAAGAAAACTCCATACAGGTACTGGCTGGAGGTCAGGATTGAAGCTTCTTCCTTGTGGATAAGAGGCAAATACTTTAGCCATTATGCCATCTGGTCTGCCTCTAATAGTTTTCTAAGAAATATTTCACAACCCTTCAAACTTACTCAGACAAAAATCTGCAGACTCTTAGCAAGAGCCCTAAAACAAGACCACCATTGCATCTCAAAGAAAAAGCTACCTGGATGCTCCTAAATCAGAGATGCAGCCTTCTTTTTAGACTCCTACAAATTCCTACCTCTAGAAACCCCCATTTCATTGTTCTCTAAACTCCCTGTAATGACCCCCTCTTACAGTCTCTCCAGCAAGTCCTTTTAAGGGACAAAACTGCAACCCCCCAAAGCCAAGTTTTACTGCATCAAACACAGCTTGTCTTAGTCCCTAAACTATGGCATGAGCATCTCATAAAACATTCCCACACATGCCACTTTCAGACCACAATTCAAAGCATGCTTGAGGAGACAAAGCAAGTGCAAATGCCCTAACTTAAGTCCATGTCACATACAATCCTCCTTTCCACAACTGTCTGTCCTCAGCCAAACCCAAATACTCTCCCAGTAATCATCAGTTTTGTCTATATGTACATGAGCCTCAAAACAATGCATTTTATGATCTATTTCCTCTCATCTGCTTTTGAGCCTTTTCCCTTCTCTTCCTCCGTCCTTCCAGGCCTTTCTTTATTATTGTATGTAAATGTGATGCGACTCTGTTTACTTTGTTGTCAGATTCATGTTTGTTACTGATTAAAGCATTTGATGCGATGTTGTCCTATCTCGCCTTCATTCTTAGCAGGTTGGGTTCGGGACCGATCCTCGGTTCCGACTCGGCCTTATACAAAGCTCGAGGTCTTCCATTAGCTTGTGGCTAAAACCCTATCCCATGATGCACTATGAGAGTTCCCTAGATCTCATTTGCCACTAAACAAGATTGGGTGCTCTTCATACTGGCTCTGGCTAAGTAGTTCTTTTTCTACCTTATATTTAAAAATTGTTATACTCTCTTCAATACTTTTATTCCATCTAATTGTTGTTAAGTAAATTCTCTGTGTTCTGCTCTTTTTCTGCTGTTTTTGCTGTTGGCCATCGTTATTTCCATTAGGCCTTTCTTTCCCTATCCCAGCATTAAATTTAGAAAGCCCGTTTTAGTTAGAGGGTTTTTCTTTCCTATAAGAATAGTCTAGTTCGTTTAAGTTAGAGAACTGCCTTAGCCCTTTTAAATTAGAGGGCTTTCCCCTTTGGTTTTCCCTTTGTTTTTCCTCTCAAAATACTCAGGGCTAGCTCGTTTAAGTTAGCTGCCTCTGTCCATTTTAGTTAGAGAGCCTTTTTTGTGTGTTTGGTTGATCACTGTTAAAAAAAAGAAAAAAAGTGCTGTGTAAAAATTAGTAGTAGTAGTGTTTTTTGTGTACTTACACTTTTTGTCTGGTTTTCCCCTAAAGTTGTTAGCTGTTTTTTCCTGTTGTAGTTGCTGTTAGTTATGTCTTCCAAAGATTCTAAGGAAACTAAACCTTCTGACTTTAAAAAATGTGTAAAGTGCAGCTAAAAAATGTCCATAACTGATGCACATACTATTTGTGTCTGCTGCCTCAGAGCTGTTCACCTTCAGGAGTCCTGTGTTATATGTCACTCCTTTAGTCGCAGGGTATTATTAAATTGAAAGAACAAGCTCATCTTGAGAGGCTTGCTGAAGACCCCTTTTTCAGAAGCAATTGAAGAAGGTCAGGGTCCATCAAAATCCAGTCAATCCCCTTCTTCAAAATCAGACAAGTCGGGGAAAAGGTCCTCTTCTTTGAGTGCTCAGTTGGAGCCATCAAAAAAGTTACCTAAGGTTTCTTCTGACCCGAAGGCTGTCGGGCCTGAGAAGCCTTCTGCCTCAGCTCCTTCAATATCTGTGCTGTTGGCATTTCATGTGTGGGGCCGGTCCCCTGAATCAGAACTGGTATCTCCCACTTTAAGGTCTCCTTTATTGCAGTCTTACAGATCTCCTGCTCCCTCCACTCAGTCCTTTAGGAGCTTGTCTGATGTCATGGATCACATGGTGCCAAGGCTTTGAGGACACCAGCACTCGCCAGACTCTTGTCGGATCTAACCGAGAGGGCTTCAAAACCGACCAAACCTACCCTGTCACCATCAATTCCTTCTCCGATCCAATCTTGGATCTCGGAGCCCGAATGTACAGAACTGATCATAGTAGAACCGTTGGAGCCGAGACTTATCTCAGGATCTTTGGCCCTGACTGCTGCTCCAACATCCTCGGTTCCATCCAAACTCGAGGAGTGTAGGAGCCGATACTCTCCAGTCGGGTCCGAGGAGGACAGTTGGATCGGACAGTTGTCTGATCCGAACATACCTCTTGGGTCGATGGCTCGGGTGAGCTTGGCTCCTATCTCAGCCTCAGAGCCAACCTCCTTGGTTCTGGGGATTCTCTCTAGTTCTTCGGAGCCGGGAGTCTCCCTGGATGAGGGCCGGGGGGCTTTCGAGGTAATGAGGAGACAGGTCCACTCTCGGGTTGGGACATTCTTCCCCCAAAGGCACCGGTGTCTGCCTCAGTATCACTGCATCCACAGAGATGCAGAGACCCAAGGCATCTGGCTGCCCCATTGGGCGACCCCCTGTCTTCTGAACCCTCTCCAGAATACCCTTCTGAAGAGATCCCTTGAAAGAGACTATGTAAGAGGAAGCATCTATACTCCCCAGAGGAGTCCATCACTTCAGATACAGACCTTGATGATTCAGAAAGGTCCCCACGGTTACCATCTGAGGATGTCTCCTTTGCTGACATCCTGGAAATACTAAAACAGAGAGGCGGCTGGAAGCCCATCAACCCTTCTGAGGAGTCTGTATACCTGAAGGCTTTTGGGTCTCACCCTTCCACCACTTGGCTGATTCCGCCCTTCGAGCTGATGTAATTAGTTAGTCGAAAGGCGTGGGAGTCTCCAGACTCAGTGAAACCTGTTCCTCAGAGGCCAAACAAATTCATCGCTGCACCTTCAGACAAGGAATTTCTTACCAAGGATGTCCCAGTAAATGCTATGTTGGTGGCAGCCATCAAAAAGGAACTTTCTGAAACATACTCTTCTGTCCATCCATCAAGCAGAGTCTCGTATGATGGACAGATATGGAAAGCGCATCTTCTCTTCAGCGACTTTTGTGCTGAGATCGTTGAATTATCCGACTCACTTTATTAGGCTTCAGAGAAATCTCCTGAAAGAGCTAGGAGATACCCTCCAAGGTTCAGTAGCTGAAGGAGTATCAGACAAGGTTTCCTCTCAGCTCTCCACCTTAACCTCATTAGTCAACTCCTCCATGAGGCTCATTTCTTATGCAGCGGATGGAGCAAGCAGGGCAGCAGGTTAAGGAATTTTCCTAAGGAGACATTTGTGGATGCGCTTGTTTGACTTTGCAGAAGCCTTTAAATCTTCTTTTGTGAATGCCCCTTTTGATGGTTCATCTTTGTTTGGGCCAAAAGTCAAAGACACACTAATCAGTTGTGAACAAGAAGGAAAGATACATTCTGCCGTTGCAGTCCATTTTTTCCTACCGTTACCCAAAAGGTCAGAAAGGAGGAAAAATGTGGTTTTGAAAATCCCAGAGAGCTTTCCAGGAAACACAAGGTGATTCTTCCCTCAGAGGCAGAGGGTGAAGTGCTAATGGAAGACACCAGCCACATGGCAGAGGGGTCCACAAAACCAGGGCAACAGGGAATCCTTCCTTGGTAACCCCTTTCAGCACTCCTGAAAGAAGGCCCACCTGTCCATCTCTGGAGTCAGTGGGGGGCCGCTTATCTTTGAACCCAAAAGCCTGGCTAACAATAACCAAAAACAATTGGGTACAAAGCATCGTATTCTCAAGGTTACTCCATACCCTTTTACTTGACCATTCCAAATAAAAAAAACATCCCGGACATTCCACCCAGTCAAAGGGATTAGGCAACTCTAGAAATACAAAAGTTGCTTCCCAAAAGAGTCATCTAAGCAGTCCCTGCTGACCAAATAGGATGCGGAACTTTCTCAAGGTTCTTTTTAGTTCCAAAGAAAACAGGGGACTGGAGACCCATCCTGGATCTCAGCAAGTTAAACAAATCAGTGAGAAAGTTAAAGTTCCGGATGGTAACACTGCAGTCAATATTCCCATTTCTGGGCTGAGACAGTTGAATGTGATCTATAGACCTCCAGGATGCGTACTACCATATAAAAATGGACAGGTGATCCAGGATCCATTTGAGCTTTTGGCTGGGAGCCAGTCACTACCAGTTCCGGGCTCTGCTGTTTGGCCTCACTACAGCCCCTGGAGTGTTCACCAAGTATATGGCAGCAGTAGCGGCTCACATGAGATAGGTAGGATTCTGAGTGTTTCCATACCTAGACGACTGGCTCCTAACCGCCACCACTGAGCATCTACTATCCAAAGCGAGAGACACAACTTTACATCTCTGCTCTCACCTAGGAATCACAATAAACTATGAAAAGTCTGCCTTGTTGCCATCTCAGCATATCATTTTTCTAGAAGCAGATCTAGATACAACAAATATGATGGCAAAACTTTCCTCCAAAAGGATTCAGGTCTTATGACATCAAGTCCTAAACCTTCTTTCTAAGAGAAAAATACAAGCAAGAACAATCCTCAAAGTATTGGGAACCATGGCAGCTGCGATAACCCTGATTCCATTAGCACATCTGCACATGAGAATTCTACAGTGGCTACTTCTCACTCAGTGGTCCATGCAGGAACTACCCATGTTCCACCAATTTTTGATAATGGAATGCTGCAGTAAAAACCTTTGTTGGTGGCTTTACTCCACTCATGTAACATTAGGTCGTCCCTTTCTTCCTCCCCAGCCTTTAGCCACACTGACCACAGACACTTCCCAGATTGGGGGGGGGCATTATCTGGGAAGGACAGTTCAAGGCACATTCTAGGACCATGAGGCCCATTTGCACATCAATGTCCTAGAGATGAGAGCAAGTGCTTTTAGCATTGCAAGCATTCCAGGACTCTCTTCTGCTAGGAACTACTGCAATACAGACAGACAACATGTCATTTGTATGACAGACAACATGTCATTTGTATGGTACATAAACAAGGAGGAACCAGATCTTACCCCTTTGACAGGAGTCCCTGAGAGTATGGCACTGGGCAACCTCCTCCCAGCGCTTTCTGATAGCAATGCACATCCCTGGGAAATCCAACGTGATTGCAAACTCAGCAGAGTGATTCTGATGCCTCATGAGTGGTCCCTAAAACAAGAAGTGGCGGAAGAGATTTTCCACAAATGGGACCAGCCTTGCTGCAACCTTTTTGTCACATCCATGAATAACAAATGCAGCAGCTACTTTGCCCTGATCCACCCCTCCGGGGGAGTCACCAAGGGATGCACTTGTTCACGATTGGCCCTCGAGTCTTCTCTATGCCTTTCCTTTGATACCAAAAGATGTTTTTCATGTTTCACTGTTGCAGTCATCACATTTGGGTTATCCCTACCAAGGTAGCCCTCAGTCAGCCCGAATACCAGAGGCTTAGTATTTCTACGTTGGTTGCTGTCTCTTCAGGACTGACATCAGTAGTATAAAGTAAGGCAGCCGATGCCATTACATCTGTCTTTCTTGTCATGGAGCCCAAAGCAGAAGCAGTTTGCAATTGTGCTGGTCGGCCGCTACCTGAGTTTCATCTACTGATTTGAAGTTGAAGTCTTCTAAAGCTAAGCACCCCATTGGGGATCCTTTTTTCTTGCACTAACCGATGTCAGAAAAAGTTAATAATTGTCTCACCTGTGGAAAGAAAATACTACACCGAGACCTTCATTCTTACTGCGTCACTTGTTTAGGCCCAGACCACGATGTCCCCCATTGTCACTTCTTTGCTTTGTTCAACTCCAGAACTATCCATCGTTGGGCCCTTATTGTAGCTAGATATTTTCGCTTACAGACCTCGAATTCCAATATGGCTTCGGTAAGCCATCTGACAACAGATCTTCCAAAAAAACATAAAGATAAAGACAGAGACAGACTGCACAGGTCCAAACCTACCACCGACACTTCCATTAAGCTAGTTGTCAATTCTCCAGTCCTCAGTGAAGCACTTTCACAGCCCCTGATGCCCGCTTCTGCTGATTCGCAGGCCACTACCAAAACCCTTTCGGAGTTTGGTATGCTGCAGAACTCTTCTTTGACTAAGGATCCTGTGGTCATCTCTACCTTGGATGGGTCCGGAGCCGCTGAGCAGGCACTGGCTTCCGAGGAAGTCCTTCACACTACCAATTTTCAACACAAACCGACATCCACTTTCGCGACTACCATTTTTTCGAAAATGACAGAGTTTCTTAGGCCCAGGGTACAAACCACACCCAAAATAACGACGACCCAATCTCAGGCGCCTGCTTCCTTGCCTGTCTCAAATGCTTAAAATGGCAGAAGACCTTATCATGCTGATCAGGGGAAGCCAAGCTAACCCATTCAAAAAGAAAAGAGATCTGTCCCCTGTAGTTTTGTCTGAACAAGAGTCAGATGACTCTGATGCATCTGAATATGAAGACATGCAACCTGTCTCTACCTATGAGGATTCTGATGCAGAGGACTCCATCCCTTCAGCCTCCCCCCCAGAGGATTTTTCCTTTGGGGAAACCCTTCATACCTTAAGGGAGCATTTCCAATGGGAGCGTCAAGACTACCCTCAGTCTTAAAAGAGACTCTTAGATCTTCCACAGCACAGACCGTTGGCCATCTCCCCAGTCCTGGATATTGTGGAGGATGTTTTCCTGGAATCCAGCTTGACTCCTGACACCCTCCCTCCTGCACCCACAAATTTCTTTTTAAAAATCCTACTGCTGACCCTGAGGTGATTTCTCAAGGGCCTAAAGGGATTAAAGCAACCTCTGCCAAGAATCCCAACCCCTCAGATAAGGATTCCCGAGCACAAGACAGATGGGATAAAAAATATACACCTCAGCTACTCTTGCTATCAGAGCACTAAACTGTCAGTTCCATATGCTAAAATTTCAGCAACATACCCTGGAACTCCTCAAACAAAAAAATGTCTTCCTTTCCTGCTTGTGCAAAATCTAAAGAGTTACAAGAGTTAATATATTCTGCAAGTCAAGTAAATAAACTCACCTTGCACTGTGGTCTTGACACCCTAGAAGCTTCTTGCAGGGCAGCAGTCACTGGATCTGTCATTAGAAGGCATGCATGGCTTAAGGAACAGCCCCTGCCAGACCATGTCAAATCTAAATTGTTGGATGCCCCCCTGCACAAAGACAACTTATTTGGCACTAAGGCAGAAAAGGTCTTAAAGATGAAAGAAAAAGAAAAATCTATGCAGACAGTTAAGGATTTCTTACAGGTCCAGCCACCCAGGTTCAGCAGTTATTGTCCCACCAAGCACTGGTCCTTTCCTGCTCCCACTAAGACAGTCCAGCCCAGGCCCTGGGGAACCAGCCCCCCTCAGGCAGCAGCCACAGGGAATGCAGAGATCTAAGCAGTGGACTACCTCCACTTCAAAACCAGGGAGTTCTAAGCCAACCCCTTTATGGTAAGAACTCACAATGACTCATCTCCCCCATCCCCTCCCTCTTCCCACCTTCACTTACCCCTAGGAGGAAAACTCTCCTTTCACGCAAGCACCTGGGCCACAATTACCAACTACCACTGGGTTCTCAACATAGTGTCTCAGGGGTACAAATGTTCCTACCACACCCTTCCAACCCAAAAAGGGTTCCCAGATCTACCTCCAAACCAGTGGGCAGACGCCCAAAAGCAAATCCTTTCCCTGCTTTCTATGAGGGCAGTAGTGCATGTTCCTGCAGAACAGATAGGCCAAGGTTTCTATTCCAGACTTTTTCTGGTGCCCAGAAAAGAGAGCACCTGGTGCCCCATCCTCAATCTATCCATTCTAAACACCTTCCTGGTGATCCCAAAATTCAAAATGCTCACCCTCCAGCAGCTGCTACCCATGCTGTCCAAGGAAGCTTGGCTAGCCACCCTAGATCTAAAAGAGGCCTACCTCCACATTCCTATCAGGAAATCGTGCAGGAAATGTCTCCATTTCAGGGCAGGATCTCAACACTTTCAGTTCTCTGCACTTCCCTTTGGCTTATCTACTGCTCCCAGAGTTTTCACAAAATGTCTGACTTCGGCCATTGCCTTTTGCAGATAAATGAGTATTCAGATTTATCCATACTTAGACAACTGCCTTATTCAGGCAGACATCCAGAAAAGCTGCTCAAGCACATTGCCTTTGTAAAGACCCTACTAACGTCCCTAGGATACACAATCAACGAAAAGACATCCAAACAGTTGCCCACCTAAAGGATTATCTTCCTGGGAGCAAGCCTGGACACAGCATCCCAGATGGCATTCCTTACATCTGAAAAACAAATTTTCCTGACAGCCTACTTCTCTCAACTAGCCACCAGACCCCTGTTATCTGTAAGGAGGATCCTGCAAGCTCTGGGGTTCATGGCATCTTGCATACTACTCATTCCATATGCCAGACATCATATGAGGAAACTTCAGTGATACCGAAAAAGCCTTTGATGTCACCACTGTCAAGACCTGGAGACTCCTATACCTATAATTTCTTGCCTCAGAAAAGATATTCTTTAGTGAGCAACAGCATGCTCCCCCAACAAGGGACTACCTTTCTCACCTCCCCCCACCACCCAGACCATCACCACAGATGAATCAGACTATGCTTGGGGTGCACACCTGGATGGCAGGTGCATACAGGGCCAATGAAGCCCGCAGCAAATCCCTCTGCACATCAACCAAAAAGATGATGGCTGTCCAACATGCCTTGATAGCTTTCAAGCCCCTTCTCTCCCCAGGGGCTATCCTGATCAAAACAGACAAGACCACTGTGATGTGGTATATCAACAAGCAGGTAGGGACTCACCTCCTAACCTCTATGCAGGCTGGCCATGGCCCTTTGCCCATGCAACTGCACCTGTTAGCACAATTCCTACCAAGTCCTCTCAACTCCCTGGCAGACCATTTAAGCAGAAATCTTCTGGACCCACACGAGTGGCAGCTCAACAGAAGAACCTTCACCATAATAACTCATAAATGGGACACCCCGAAGGTCAACCTCTTTGCCTCCCACACCAACCATCAGCTCTGCAAATTGTGCACCAGGGAGCATCACTGCATGGGTTGGAAAGTGGCTACCCTGTCCTTCACCTGGGTCAATCTATTGGTCTATGCCTTTCCTCCACAACCTCTCATCTCCAGGGTACTGCTCAAAATAAAGGAGGAAAACCCAAGGACAATTCTTATAGCTCCAGACTGGCCTCGCCAGCACTGGTACCCATTGCTGAGCAGGCTGTCCCCACTGCCTCCATGGCATCTTCCTCAGATTCCAAACCTCCTGACCCAGAGGAAAGTGAATACATGCATCCCCAGTTGCAGACACTCAGTTTGGCAGCTTGGCTTATACCTTAACCCCGGATCAATCTGCCAACCTCAGTAAACAGGTTCTAGATGTTATATGTGAAGCCAGACGCCCTAGCACTAGAATGTCTTATGCTGACAAATGGAAAAGGTTCTGTGCCTGGATCCAGGCTAAGGGAGCCAATACAGCACAGCCCTCCCTCCCTCTCATCCTGGATTACTTAACCTACCTACTATACAGTGGCCTCTCTTTCTCCTCTACAGAAATTCATGCCTCTGCTATTTCTGCTCATTTCCCCACTGAGCAGCCCCTTTTCTCACACCCTTTGATCAGACAGTTCCTAAGAGGGGCTAGCAACTTAAGGCCACCCAGAAGAGGACCAACTCCAGCTTGGGACCTTAACTTTGTGTTGGAAAAGCTCACCCTGCCCCTTTCGAACCAGCTTCTTCTGCAGAGCTAAAATTTCTCTCCTGGAAGACAGCTTTCCTTCTGGCCATGACTACAACCAGAAGAGTCTCCAAGATGCAAGCGCTCATGGCTGTGGAACCCTTCACCATTTTCCATGCTGACAGGGTATCCCTCAGAACTAACCCAGCCTTCATGCCCAAGGTGGTGTCCAGTGTGGCTCTCAACCAATCCATTGATTTTCCCACCTTTTTTCCTAATCCCTAGAACAAGGTGGAAAGGATCCTGCACTCTCTAGATGTGCACAGACAGCTCAGATTCTATATAGACAGGACTAAATCCTTCAGAAAGTCTAATCAATTGCTGGTTAGCTTTGCTACAGGGGCAGAAGGCAAAGCCATTTCCAAAAAAACATTTCCAAATGGATAGCACACTGCATCCATTTCTGCTACAAAACATGGAAAGCCTCCCCCCAAGGGGGTCAGGACTCAGACCACCAGAGCAGCCTCCACCTCTGCAGCTTTCCTCAGAGGAGTCCCCACCAGGGACATCCTGGAGGCTGCCACCTGGACATCTGTTCACACTTTTAGCAAACATTACCACCTGCCTCTCTTCTCCAAATCCAGGGCAGGGTTTGCATCTGCAGTCTTGCAGGGCATCCTAGCCAGCCCCTAGGTTCCTTTACAGCCTCCACCCATTTCCTCAGCTTTGGGAATCAACCCAAATCTGACGACTGCAACAGTGAAACACGAAGAACGTAGTACAGTTGTGCACACTTAACATAAATGTAGATGTTCGAGTGTATTCACTGTTGCAGTCCTGGTTTCCCAACCTCCATCCCCCTTTCTTCTCTTTCCTTACAAGGGACATATTGGTATTTACTTTCTACTGATGGGGTTCTTCCACCAGAACCTGGCTCCTACTTAGGGGCTGCTAACAGGTTAGGGCAAGAAAAACTGATGTAATCGCATCGGCTGCCCTACTTTATACTACTGACGACCTGACATCAGTCCTGAAGTGACAGCAACTGACGCAGAAATACTAAGCCTCTGGTATTCAGGCCGGCCGAGGGCTACCCTGGCAGGGATAACCCAAATGTGATGACTGCAACAGTGAATACACTCGAACATCTACATTTATGGTAAGTGTACACAACTGTACTTTCTTCAGAAAGCCAGTCACTTGGGAAGGAACTTAATACTTGTCGTCCCATACTGATCTTGTCAAATCTGGTTCCCCTTACTGTGGCCTCATCTCTGGGATGAGCCATGGATTCTGGACCCAGTTTTGGACCTGCTGACTCATGCATCAGGGATGCTCCACCCCTCCCTTCAAACCCTCAAATTAACAGCTTGGCTGCTCCAATTCCAGCCATAGCCAGGATCCCTAACTTTTCTATGTCAGTAAAGCATATTCTGATCTTGTCCCATAAAGCTTCGACAAGAAGGTTATGTAGAAGCAAACGGAAAAGGTTCTGTTCATGGACCTTGAATAATCACATTGATCCATTCTCTGCCCTAATAGCTTCTATTCTTGAATTCCTAGCAAAATGTAATGAAGGGGAAGCTGCAGCTACTATTCTGGTCCAGCTGGCTTGCCATATCTAATTTCCATTTGGGAGAATCAGGCCCTAATGTGATGTCCCACAGACTTAGCAAAGCCTTTCTTAAAGGTACTGTTTTAGTAAGACCACCTATTAAGGTTCCCCCATTGCCGTGGGACTGAAATTTTGTTTTATCATGTTTGATCCTTCCCCGTTTCGAGCCTGCATCATCCTTTGACCTCAGGTATCTTACTTAGAAAACGTTTCTCTTGATAGCTATTACTTCTGCAAGAAGAGTTGCAGAGCTGCAAGCATTGTCCATAAAGCTCCCCTACATGCTTTTCCACAAAGATAGAGTATCCCTACAAATGAACCCATCCTTTTTACCCAAAGTATACTCAGAATTTAATGTGAATCAGTCCATAGAACTACCTGTTTTTTTCCCAAACTATGGCCACAAGGCAGAATGTATGCTGCACCAACTGGATGTACATAGACAATTATATTTCTACTTAAACAGAACAAAAGATTTCAGAAAATCAGACCAATTATTTGTATCCTTTCGGACTCAAAAAAAAAAAAAAAAAAGGTGTTCCTGTGTCAAATTCACACTTTCAAAATGGCTGTCAGATTGTATCACCTTTACTTACCAATCTAAAAACAAAGAACTTTCTCATAAAGTAAAAGGTCATTCTGCAAGAGCCATTGCAACCTCTTCTGCCTTTCGGGCAAGACTACCTATTGACATAATTTGTGCTGCAACAACATGGGCAAGGCCTCATACCTTTATCACTCACTAAAAAATTGATTTGGACTCCAGGAACAGGGCCTCCTTCAGGTCCACTGTTCTGAAGAATATTGTCCCTTGAGCCACCCACGAAGGATGATGCTAGGGACACTGTCCCAACTTGCTAAGAATGAAGTCGAGATAGGACAACTTCACATAAAGAAGTTATGTACTCACCATAACATTCCATGTGTGTTGTCCATCTCACCTTCATTCTTACATCCCACCCTCCTGCCCACAGACCTTCGCTCCTGGTGGACCGAGCTGGTGCAGTTGACTATTAATGTCCTTTGACCTTCTTCATTGCTCTATCACTTATTCAGTGACCTTTATTTAGCTGTATCTGCAAACAAGATCTGGGGAACTCTCATAGTACATTATGGGATGAGGTTTTAGCCACAAGCTAGTGAAAGACCTCAAGCTTTGTATAAGGCCGAGTCAGAACCGAGGATTGGTCCCGAACCCAATCTGCTAAGAATGAAGGCGAGATGGACAACAGACATGGAACATTATGGTGAGTACATAACTTCTTTTTTATCACATTTTGTACAGCTGGTATTATATAACTTGTTTCCATAGAACCCAGGCTAGGCCTGAGATTGGTAACTGATGAATGCCATACCGCGGTATACAGACATAACTTACAGTGTAAGTAAAGAATATTCAGTGTGGTACAATTTAAGCTGTATAATCTACAGGTTTCTGTTTGATGAACAGTTCAAGCTGAACCCATGGAGGTGCTCTGGTTCAAATTGTTCACTCCCCACCTCAGAGAATATGAATGCCTTTCTCCAAAAGATTCCTGTGGTCACCAGCTGTGCAGATTCAGGTCACAATACACACTTAGACCGAGTCTGGACATTAAATGCTTGAGGCCAATTTAGCTTTTTAAAAAGAGACATGTATTACTTCCTGCATGAAAGTGACATTTCTCATTGACATATTACTGAGCAGGTATTTTAACATAGTCAAAGCAGAAAGTGTTAATGTGTGTTGTAAATTAAAATATAAGGCCGTGTGCATTGGAGGACCAGTAGCATTTCTTTGCTAACCCTCTCCCCTTGCCATCACGTTTATAATTGCCTGTACATGTTGCTCCTATTGCATTTCTTTCCTGTGAATGTGACTGTTGTCTCCAACAGTTGTGCCCCTCTGTACTTCCATAGAGTAATACACACCCCTTTCCATGGCCATGATGCGATCTCCAGCTTTCTGAAAGGAAATCACACTTTAATCTTATTTAATGTTTTTTAATCTAAAAAGTAGGTTATCATTTGGAACCACTTCAGTCATTGTCTTGCCCAAAAAAAATATAAAAATAGTAATACACTAAAACAGAGACGTTGCAGAATCCAGTACATTTGTGGAATATATGGAGAACATGTAGCCAGTATGCATAAAAATACAGCATAGCTAAGTATTAACCAGCTAAAGTATTATTCTAACACATTCAGCTTTTTACACTTCAGAGAGAGAAAGTGTTTATACACGGGAGGGCTAAGAAGAAAGTGCAAGTCATAAAAAAGGCAATGTCAGTTTAGCATCCTGAGGCATAAAAAATGCCAAGTACTGACAGAAGCACACCAATAAGGCACACTTTCAGCTAGGGAAGAAAATATATGTTAACATTTGCTGGCATAACTAGTAGAGGTGGGCTAAAGGTGAGATGATATTGCTTTTGCAGTTTGCACTACCAAAAAAAAAAATAGGTATAAAAGATTTAAGATTACTGCAGTCTCTGAGTAAAGGCAACAACATCACAAGGTTTTGGTCTTAAATATGGAAAGAGAGAGATCGCTGTTTTTTAAATTGTTAGGCTGGTTTGTGTGGCAGGATTGTCCAGTTTAAACTATAGTTGTACAGCAAAAGACATAAGTTTTGTTATAAGTTATCTGTGCCTACTTTTTTGTTAGGGGGTTGATTACCTTAGATGCAGAAATACACCACTGTTTAAAAGTTGCCATTTAGTGCCAATTACACAGTGATGTATTCCCAAACTAAAGATTACATGTATGTGATCATCTGTGGTATGTGTCTACCTACTGAAATGCAAATCTGCTGTTATGCTGTTTGCCAAGAGGGAAAGAGAGTACACTGGTCCTGTGGTAATGGTTTACCTTTAAAGATGGATTGTGCTGTTCCAGAACTGTGTGACATGCCAGTACGGTTATATAGACATAGTTAACCATAATTTGATTTATGTGATAGTCTGTTAAGTAAAGGAGGTCAGTCCTTTAACTTGTCGATTTCTGTCCTTTTTCAGGGGTGCTAAAGACAGCATAAGGACTGACCCATACTGCACTCAGGAAGGAAAATAAACCGTTGCAGAAGAGCAAGTACTTGTGAATGTGGATGCAAGTGATGATATGGAAGGAGTCAAGTATATACCTCGGAATATGCAAAATAATTCACAATGTGCAATTACTGTATACCCAGTGGTGACTGTTGACTTCAAATCAAAGGGGTGCTGCAGGAGACAGCTGAATGGGTGGGGCCAATGATACAGGGTATGGCCAACTGGAAAGTGGTGGAGCTATGCTAAAAACCACAAGAACTGGGACTTTAATTAAATACGCTGCCCTGGGTGCCAAACCATCATTATGAGAGTCCAATCAAGACAAAATGAAGTGTAAAAGAAAAAAATATTTCAATGCATTGCCTACATGACAGCTTACTTAATGTCTAGATGGAAACAAAAAGGTTGTGAGGCATGAAAAAATAAATTACTTTTTAAATACATTACTGGAATGCCAGTCAAAATCAAGTATAAAAAAAGCAGCACTCAACTCAAACCACTTCTCTTTTCACTGCAGTTCTAATTATAATTTATATTCAGCTTTATAAAAGTACCAAGTAACATGCTGAAAATAGCAATCTCTGTGATACCCCCACTTGTAAAAATGTGTCTTATCCAAAAAAGACCTGCTGCCTAACAACAACTATCCATTTGTTTCATGGGGAAAACATGATCAAAGTAAAAAAATGAACAGCAAACAAGAAACAAGCTCAAGATAAATTGCTTAAAGGATTAGTGCACAGGTTATGGACTACACATGATATATTGGTATTCTGTTTAGTTTACGAGTAAAACTTGCAAAGGTGACTGCAAGTCTCTAACAAATGTAATGAGGTTCTGAAAATACTGTAATCATGTCCTTTATTACAAATACTGTCATATGCATTTCAATACCTAAGGCTTATACGCTATCTAGTTATGTAAATATTCTCTGCATGGCAACAACAAAAAGACTTTCAATGTTGGTAATTCTTTAACAATGTGCTTATTAAAGCTTACTTGCATCTTACAATCTCAGACAAACTTACCTGATGGTCATTAAAGCATTGCTAGTTAAACACAGACCAACAGGCACTGCAACAACATGCATTTTCTGAATAAGAAGAAGCATACGTCAACAGTATAAAATATGACAGAAAACCAGAATATTCTGCAAAACCAAGGACAGATGAAAAGCCACTGTAGTACTTGTGTTTACCTTGGATGGGGGGGATGCTCTGCACACTTACACTGCATAACTGCTCCTTGCCTTGCTTGGACACATCCAAAGTCAGTACATGGGGTAGTGGGGTACAACAAGTATGTCACAATTTGAAAAGTCTCTGGGTGACTGGGATGGCCCTGGGACAGATGAAAAGCCACTGTAGTACTTGTGTCTACCTTGGATGGGGGGGATGCTCTGCACACTTACACTGCATAACTGCTCCTTGCCTTGCTTGGACACATCCAAAGTCAGTACATGGGGCAGTGGGGTACAACAAGTATGTCACAATTTGAAAAGTCCCTGGCTGACTGGGATGGCCCTGACACATTTGTCATACCTCTCAACCTCAGAGCAAGAAATCTGTACAAAGCCATAAATAGAAGTGGGACAAAGGCCCAAAAATAAGGACAGTTTTAAATATTGCTCTTATTAACTTAGAATGATAATAGAATTCTAGGTGTTGCATTAGTATGAATTTTCTGAAGGGTGTGAAATCTGAAACTCAAATGTCTGTCATTATTTTCTAACTTTCTAACAAAGCTGTTGTGCAAAATCAAATCCATAAATTCATTAACCATCAATACATCGTTGTTAGTGAGAAGTTTGTCACCACTCAGTAGCTCAAGAAACCACTTGAAACCTGTAGTTTTAGGTATTACAGAAAACACATTTTCCACATCACTTCCCACAAAAATAATATCATTCTCAAAAGGTTTGTTGTTAACCTCTTTGAACAGGTGCCACGAATCCTCTAATATATGTTTAAAACCATTCAGCACATATTTACATATGCAATCAATGTAAGCTACTATCTTTTCTTTTTTTGATTTTCTGCCAGCTACTATTTTTCTCAAGGGTGGATTAATGGAATTCTAATTGATTTTTGGCACTCCAAAAATTGATGGAATCACAAGTTTTTCCACATTAACAAAATCAAATAATTGATCAGAAAGAATTCCTTGCAACACCATGTCAAGTAAAACATAATCAATTTTAGCATAAGCAACATTGCCTTCATTCATCAATACCGTATTATTCTCATCATCCAAAATGCTAAGCAACTTGCTGGAGCAAAGTCGCATAATCCGTAATACCAACTGTCCTCCCTTATTGGGTTTCATAACCCTAATGTTTTTGTCACCCTTGAGGTCCTTTATGACTTTTCTTTCATGTGTGCTTGAATTACCTACAAAATCGTTCTGCCGAGAGAGAAAAGTTCTAGAATGGGCTTCACAAATCCTCTCAAAAAAAAATGGCGAAATAATGGATTAGCAAGGGGAATAAATAAACTTTTTCTTTTACAGTCAAGAATCACTTAATTAGACTGTTCATTACCAAACAGTAACTTTAAGAAAAGTTTCGTAGTAAAAAGTTTCAAGTGTAATAACAATAGAACCAAGTTAGTTTTAAAACTTGGGAGAAAAGAAAAAAAACTATACTCTATAAAGAAAAATGCCTGTCATCAGTGTCGATATGGCTAAGACTATATATCTTAAAGTCAGTTAATGTATCCAGTACTGTGTGTTCACTTTTATCTCCTCTCGTTCTTTCCTTTTCTTTTCCTCTGTCTTCTGCTTTTGTCCACACCAAAGTAATATTTAGGCCAGTTATTCCAGCCTGCTAATCTTTCTGATCACCTCATCTCATCCAAGGCTAAAAAATTAAAATTGCGCTCACTATCAGGTTCATAGGTTAGACGTCCTGTCATACTGATACACATACTGACTGACATACACATACATACGTACCACTAAGAAGGAAATAAACTCCAGCTCTGTACTTCTTCTTCTTCTTCAGCTGCTGTGTGCCCGTGTCCAGCAGATGAAATTAGGCTGCCAAGGCAAGCAAATAAAATACAATAATGAATAATCCACCACAAGACAAGTCCACAACCGAAACTGGCTGCAACTGTTTGCATCTCGCTCTTTTCCTAGCACATAAAGCCCGGGAAGAGAGCGACAACCAATCAGCAGCCATTTAGCCCATGCACGTCATGTACGTGCCTGCGGACGTGGCAGTCCGAACCCCTTCCAATTCTATGTGGTTTGGAACCGCATAGACTGCTGGAGCATCACACTGATGCCTTAATTCGCTATCCGGACTGCAGCGCTGGAGTTGGATTTGTAAGAAAGAGAAAAAAAAAACTTATTTTTTAAAACTGCCGCAACCAGGAATTAAAGTGCGCGTGCTCGTACTCGCAGATGAGTCAGTCTGTGTAAAGCAGCCGGCTGATAAGAGAATGAGAGACTCAGTAAAGACAGTAAAAAAAAATTAATAACTAAAACTAAAAAGTACTTTTTTTCTTTTTTTCTTGAGGGGGCCGCAGTCTGGCAGTCCGATGGCACGAGCCGCCCCTGCTGTACACCGTGCTTTTGTTTTGTTGCCCACCCCTACTGTAAATCTGATCTGTGACACTCCTTCCAGTCTAGTGTCATTAGCTCATTCTACCTAGTACAGAGAGAACATTTGTTTTTGGGAGGAGTGGCTGGACTCTGCCCTTCTGAGCTGGGAATTTCTGGTTAAAGGCTTATAGTGCATGCATATCTGAACTGCTTCTTACTGAAGTTGGTGCGCCTTGTTTGCTGTGGCATAGACTGGATTTGGCCTGCTGGATCTAGCTTTGTTTGTGTATTGTGGCATCCTAGTTGACAGGTTCAGTGCAAACTTCTCTCCCCCCTCCCCACCAAAAGGGCAAATATCTATCCCAGCAGAGTGCTGCCCCCCTGACATCTCAGATGCTCAGGTAAGAGCCGCCCTCTCCAAAGCAAAAAACACAGCATCAATGGGACCAGACAGTGTCCCGGGCTGCGTCCTACATGAACTCCAAGAAGAGCTAAACCCAAACATAAAACTACTGTTCAATCTCAGCCTTACTACAGGATATGTGCCCAAAGAGAGGCGTCCATAAAGGTGGTGCCTCAACGGATCCTGGAAACTATTGCCCCATAAGCCTGACTAGCTTGGTCTGCAAAGCTATGGAAAGGATCATCATGGACCTCATAAATAAAGATATTGGGGACCTACAAACACTGGATCCTACCCAGTTCGGCTTTGTTAAGGGCAGATCCTGCCTCTTAAACCTGGTCGATTTCTTTGAAACAGTCACCAAGGCCATTGACGAGGGGAAGGTGGTCCACACAGTCTACCTGGACCTCGCAAAAGCCTTCGATACAATACCCCACTCGGGCATTATAGATAAGCTCACCAGCTAAAATATAAACCCCTATGTCACTAGATGGATTGCAAATTGGCTCAAGGACAGAACCCATATGGTTAGAATTGCTGGAGCCATGTCAGACTCCAAACCAGTTACAAGTGGTGTCCCACAAGGCTCAGTCCTGGGACCTCTCTTGTTTGGTATATATTTCACGGAGGTACAGGCCAACACGGAAGGACTGTGGCTGACCAAGTTCGCAGATGACTGCAAACTGGGCGCCATAATCGACTCTCCAGCCGACACAAGCATCCTCCAAAAGGGCCTCATAGAAACAGACAACTGGTGCCAGAGCCATGGCCTCAAGCTAAATGCCAAACAGTGTATAGTCATCCCCTTTTGGAAAGTGCCCACAAATTACCACATAGCTGGTAATCCATTAAGTACAGAAGAAGTAATTAGGGACCTGGGGACCCAAGTTGATAGCAATCTCTCATTTGACAACCACGTGGCCAAAGTGGTTAGAAAAACATTTTATATAGCCCACCTAATCATGAAGGGATTCACATCTAGATCAGGGGACGTCATCGTGCCTCTTTACTCATCCCTCATCAGGCCCATAATTGAGTACAATGCCCTTTGGGATGTACCTTACCAGACACCTGCAGCAACTGGAAAGACCCCAAAAGTACCTCACCAAGAGGATCAAAGGGCTCAAACAGATGCCATATGCTGCCCGGTTAAAGAAACTCCAGCTCTACTCAGTGGCATACCGCCTGTTCAGAGGCGATCTGTGCCTGATGTATAAAGCCATGTCCAACCCGGAATTAATGGACATGCTGCACCTCAGAAAATCCAAATCCCATCGAGCTACGTGCTCAAGAGACTTGAACCTCAGCACTGAAATAAATAGGACATGCTGGAGGGACAGATTCATAACCCAGAGGCTCCCTTCACTCTGGAATAAAATCCCAGTCCAGGTTAGGCAGAGTCCCTTATTGACTCTCTTCAAGAGGAATCTTGATGAGTGGATGGGAGATCGTAGGTTTACCCCGGATATCACTTCTGTGTCACTGTTAGACAGAGGCACAGTGTACTAACCTCGAAAAAGGGCATAGCAAAATAAATTTAAAATGGGTGGCGAAAGCCAAACACATTCTGGCTAGGCTTATAAATGCCCTAGGGCAGATAACCTAGTATGAACCTATGAACATATGAACCTATGATAAGGCCTTCTGTTTCTCCTTTTTCCCTTTCAAAAAAAAAAAAAACTTTTTTTTTTTTTTTTTGCCTGAACCTCCTTGTGTTCTGACTGTGCTTCTCAAACATTTTGGAAATATAGAGTATATTTCAGAGCATTTATTATAACTGTAATTGCCTTAATATTGCTACAACTCAAGTACTCTAGGTTGCACTGCATCTGAAGTGTTTGTGTGTTTTAGCTGCTTTTCTGTATATATAGACTTCTCTGTTTCTTTAACTAAATAAGCTCTGCAAAGTTGTTTTATTGCATTCCTGCCTGTATTTCTGAGTTTTTTGCACTTTTAAAGTTTGTTTTTGCTTAGTTTAACTGGTAGGCTACACACTCAAGTATTAAAGCATTTACTGTGTTTCTGTACCTAATTTCTGCTACTTTGTAAAAAAAATCCTTGCTTCCCGCCTTTACTGAACTAGAATAGTCCAGTCTTTAGGTATTACTGATCTCTGGGCTGTGTCATAGTTCCTGTGTTGCCCATATCCTTATTTGGATAGGGGGAAGCTTCTTTTTTCACCAGTGAGAGTTGGGAGCTCTGAGCAGCCTATCTGTCCCTTGAGGAGTGGTTCCAGCCCAGGGACCTGTAGCTTATTGGCTGTTTTAGGCCATTTCCTATCTCTTTCTAACCATTGCTTTAAAGCCAGCTTTTGTGCGCTTTTGCGCTTGTAATTTAAAGTTTGTCCTGTTTGTTGCATTTACCTGTTGAGGCTACACACTCAAGTGCGCTAGCCTGTGTTACATATTTATTGCATTTTTCTGCTGTTTGTTGCAAAAAAGAAAAAAAAAATGTCCTTGTTTCCCATCTTTCCTGACCTAGAGTAGTCCAAATACAGGCTTTGCTGTATTCTGGACTTTTGGAAAGTTCCCGTGTTGCCCATTTCCTTTCTTGGATAAAGGCAGGCTTCTTTGTTCACCAGTGGCAGTGGGGAGCTTGAAGCAGCCTATCTATCCCTGGAGGAGTGTTCCCAGCACAAGAATCTGGTAGTCTATTGGCCATTTTGGGACAGTTTCTAGGTCTTTCAAGTCCCCCTGTATAAAACACGCTTTAGTGCGACTTTGCGCGATTGGCAGCGCCGCTTAATTGGGTTTAAACCATTCTCGGCTCCAGAGAACTGATCTAGTTCTCATAATAAACACCCTATTCCCACTCTAAAGCCTGGCACTTGCTCAATAAGCAATTATATAAGTCAGCACTAAAAAATTAAAAGCACTACACCCTTGAGTACTTTGTTCCCAATTGGCCCTTTTTTCAATTATAAAGGAATTCCCAATACTATTCTAGCATGTCCAAAGGTCAGTTGTCAATCTCCTCTCCGGTCCATCTGGTGAATCTGGGAATCTAGAGGCAATGTTACAACTGCCTCATGTACACAGACAACCCTCTCCTCCTCCCAACAAATTCCAACACATGTGAGAGATGCAACCATATAGCCAAACTGGAGGCTAAGCTCTCTCAACTCAGTACTGGCGCAACCAGTCAGGAGGAGAAGGAAACCACACTCACTACAATTCCAGTCTCACTTAGACCTACCACGACAGCAAACCAAACACATAAACACACAAAATACTCGGAGGCTCTAAATAAAAATCTGCCTAAGCAGCAGAGACCTCCAAAGCAGACACCCAAGCAACCGCTACCCCAAAACAAAACACGTGCAACACATAGCTCACAAAGCCAGTGTGCCAAACAGTCACAGCCCTTAAGGCTAAACAACACACCTGATACACTTGTAATAGGTGACTCTATCATCAGGCACACTGATGTCCCGCTCACCAGGCTGAACTAGGAGAAGGTCACGGTGAGCTGCCTGTCGGGCGCTAGGATCCGCCACATAACACAAGCACTCAGGTCACTCCAAGGCAAGTACAAATATGACTCAGTCATTGTCCATGCTGGTGTGAATGACCTGAGACGTACCTCCCTGGACTACATGAAAAGAGACATAGAGGAGCTCTCTGAGCATGTAGCCCAGGCCGGTATGACCCTGACCTTGAGTAGCATCTTACCCTCACCAAGAATGATGCCACAATATTCAAAGGGGATCCAGTGCCTGTCAGCCTGGGATGACATGCTTGACAAGCCACGATGCTTCGCTAGGGACGGCTTGCACCTGTCACCCCTGGGCTTTCGGATATTGGCAAAGGCTCTTGCCACCCCCGTAGTGCCTTTTTTAGGCAAGGATCAAAAGACAAACCCACCTCCATAGGTATCACAAGGGATAAGAAACTAAGAGTAATGCTACTCAATGCCAGAAGTCTAAACCTCAAGATGCACGCACTCGAAACTCTCCTTAGCATGGAGAACATTGATATCTGTGCAGTAACAGAAACCTGGTTCAAGGATCCCGAGAGCACCCCAGCACTACCAGGTTATACCTCATACCATGTTTTACGGCCCCAAAACTTGGACTGAACCACAAAAGGAGGGGGAGTATCAATATTTGTCAAAGATACCCACACCTCCAGGTTGGTGGCACAGCATGAAGCATCAGAGACTATCCATGTGCAACTAACAGTGGGTAAAACTGCCTTCCAGTTTATAGCCTGCTACAGACCACCCTCCCAAACCCAGGAACCCCACTCGGCCTTCCTGAGTACACTGGAAAATATGAAGGTCTCTCCAAACACCATTATATTGGGCGACTTCAACTACCCT
The DNA here is from genome assembly GCF_019279795.1 of Protopterus annectens. Classification (NCBI taxonomy): domain Eukaryota; kingdom Metazoa; phylum Chordata; order Ceratodontiformes; family Protopteridae; genus Protopterus; species Protopterus annectens. The sequence goes on along the minus strand of NC_056726.1, from coordinate 998,447,984 downwards.
AACATAGACTGGGAGCATTACTCTAGCTCCAACACCCTAGCCCAACAGTTCCTAGAATTTATAAACTCAAATGCTATGGAACAAGTTGTTGCCACTCCCACAAGAGGGGAAAACATACTGGACCTGATCATCACCAACATGGGGACTCTGTGCTCCAGACCAGAAGTGTATCCCTCACTGGTAAGATCAGACCATAAACTAATCTCACTAGATATTCACATCTCAGCCCCTGCCCAGAAAACCACAGTGAAAAAGTTCTCTAAAGCAAATTTCACACTCCTCAAAACCGAGGTGGAATCCTTCAAAGCCCCAGGGCCTGTGGAACTTACGGCCCAGACCGCAGAATCCTTTATAAACGCATTCTATGAACACCTTCAGAAATGCATGGATCATGCAATCCCAAATAAAACCAAGACCCAATCCTCCAAAGTTAGGCGTCCTGTCTGGTGGACCCCAGCCATAAACAAACTATACAGTAGAAGGAGGAAGCTACTACATGATAGAGCAAAATCCCAAAAAGGGAAGGCATCTCTGATCAGTATTAGCAAAAAACTACGGGCACTCATAAAATCATCTAAGGCCAGCTTCGTGAGAAAAATTGCACAGGACACTGAGGATAATCACAAGGCTTTCTTTAGTTATGTTAGGAACGTGGGTGGGAATTCCCAGATATGCTCAGAATTAGTCCAAATGACAAAAAATACACCGAACCCACAGACATTGCCAACATCCTAGCTGACAGGTTCAGCGCAACCCCCCCCCCTCCCCACCAAAAGGGCAAATATCTATCCCAGCAGAGTGCTGCCCCCCTGACATCTCAGATGCTCAGGTAAGAGCCGCCCTCTACAAAGCAAAAAACACAGCATCGGTGGGACCAGACGGTGTCCCGGGCTGCGTCCTACATGAACTCCAAGAAGAACTAAACCCAAACATAAAACTACTGTTCAATCTCAGCCTTATTACAGGATATGTACCCAAAGAGTAGTGGTCCCTCTCCACAAAGGTGGTGCCTCAACAGATCCTGGAAACTATCTCCCCATGAGCCTGACTAGCTTGGTCTGCAAAGCTATGGAAAGGATCATCATGGATCTCATAAATAAAGATATTGGGGACCTACAGACACTGGATCCTACCCAGTTCGGCTTTGTTAAGGGCAGATCCTGCCTCTTAAACCTGGTCGATTTCTTTGAAACAGTCACCAAGGCCATTGACGAGGGGAAGGTGGTCCACACAGCCTACCTGGACCTTGCAAAAGCCTTCGATACAATACCCCACTCGGGCATTATAGATAAGCTCACCAGCTTAAACATAAACCTCTATGTTACTAGATGGGTTGCAAACTAGCTCAAGGACAGAACCCACATGGTTAGAATTGCTGGAGCCATGTCAGACTCCAAACCAGTTACAAGTGGCATCCCACAAGGCTCAGTCCTGGGACCTCTCTTGTTCGGTATATATTTCTCGGAGGTACAGGCTAACACGGAAGGACTGTGGCTGACCAAGTTCGCAGATGACTGCAAACTGGGCAACATAATCAACTCTCCAGCCGACACAAGCATCCTACAAAAGGGCCTCATAGAAACAGATAACTGGTGCCAGAGCCATGGCCTCAAGCTAAACGCCAAAAAGTGTATAGTCATCCCCTTTGGCAAAATCAAAATGCCCACAAATTACCACATAGGTGGTAATCCATTAAGTACAGAAAAAGTAATTAGGGACCTGGGGACCCAAGTTGATAGCAATCTCTCATTTGACAACCATGTGGCCAAAGTGGTTAGAAAAACATTTTATATGCCCCACCTAATCATGAAGGGATTCACATCTAGATCAGGGGAGGTCATCGTGCCTCTTTACTCATCCCTCATCAGGCCCATAATTGAGTACAATGCCCCTTTTGGGATGTACCTTACCAGACACCTGCAGCAACTGGAAAGACCCCAAAAGTATCTCACCAAGAGGATCAAAGGGCTCAAACAGATGCCATATGCTGCCCGGTTAAAGAAACTCAAGCTCTACTCAGTGGCATACCGCCTACTCAGAGGCGATCTGTGCCTGACGTATAAAGCCATGTCCAACCCGGAATTAGTGGACATGCTGCACCTCAGAAAATCCAAATCCCATCGAGCTACGCGCTCAAGAGACTTGAACCTCAGCACTGAAATAAATAGGACATGCTGGAGGAACAGATTCATAACCCAGAAGCTCCCTTCACTCTGGAATAAAATCCCAGTCCAGGTTAGGCAGAGTCCCTCATTGACTCTCTTCAAGAGGAATCTTGATGAGTGGATGGGAGATTGTAGGTTTACCCCGGGTATCACTTCTGTGTCACTGTTAGACAGAGGCACAGTATACTAACCTCGAAAAAGGGCATAGCAAAATTCATTTAAAATGGGTGGTGAAAGCCAAACACACTCTGGCTAGGCTTATAAATGCCCTAGGGGAGATAGCCTAGTATGAACCTATGAACCTATTAAGTTATTGCTGATTATTTCTGTCCAAAATGGTGCTTGTTTAAATGTTCCCCATCCCCCATACACTGGGGAGGCAGCTACAGCCTGGAAGTTGATGTACAGTTCCAAAAACCTTGGTTGCATCCCTAAATGGACAGAGCAAAATGTTCATGATTTCATGGATAACCTTATTTATAATTTTGAAGTAAAATATTCTTAAACTCTGTAGAAACAGAATGAACAGATGTAATACCAGAATATTTCTCTTAAGGAAATCCCCTTAGCTGTATGCTGTCTTGCAAATTCTACTTGTCCTGATTTCCTGCTGCTTTTTTATGTACTTTTTTACTCTCAAAATTTTCTACTTTAACTCTGTTAGGTACTTCTATCTGTGCTTTATGATTGTCACGTTCTGTTAATATTATGCAAGGAGTTCTAATTTGTTGTCCTGTGTAGCCATGCAAACGTCCAGTCACCCAAGACAACTAGGTCGGACCTGCACTTTTCCAGTTTCCACAGTGGTGCTGTATAGTAATGGGTTAGGTGGGAACTAGTGTAGACATGCATCTGACTTGTTCCTTTCTTTTTACGTGGTGTTTACAATGGAGGTCTGGCTTGAAGATAGCTTTGGTCCAGATGTAGCAACAGTAGTGACAATGGGACTCTCCATTTTTGCAGTGCTGTCAGCCAATTCATTCTCTGTGGGAGTGTCTGTTTCTGTTGTTCAACCACTGAATTAAAAAGACTAGAGCTGGGAATGCCAACTCTTTTGAGTTTCTCATTTGTGTAGGAACAACCTATAGACACCAACTCAACTGCTGTCTATCAGGTAGTGGTATGTTCTCATCTGTTCAGTGCTGATATCATCCAAGTGCTTGATATTGGGTAACATCTACATCAGTGCTGATGAGGAGTCTGTAGCTTTTGTAAAAGAATTCCTCTGTATTATGAAGGGTCTATGTCAGAAGATCGAAAGTTCAAAAGACTGAAAATCAAAATGTTTGAAACTCAAAATATCGAAAATATCTTTAATGCAGGTGCAAGCCCCTCTGCATCCCTCATATGTAGGGGCTGCACCCCCACACCCTTTGCTAATTATATATATACGAACTCCATGATTGCACAACACTAGAGAAAGGGCAAATTCCATTTTCGATATTTTGAGATTTATATATTTTGATTTTCAGTCTTTTGAACTTTCGATTATCTGAAGGGGGTACATTATGAATGATTTAGATTTGTTCAGGTAGTTTCCTTTGTTGATGATCCCACTTAGTTTTTTCTTCACCCTATCCTCAGTTTTCTCACCCTCTCTTACTTTTGGCACTTTTTAAACTACACCTCTGCAGTCATCTCGTAACCTCTTAGAGAGAACTAAAAATAGCATATTTTATGACCAACACACACAAACTGCACATTCATAAAATAGTATACTTACATAATCCAGATAACAGTAGGAACAGTGTTTACACAAAAACAGCATAGACAGTTTGTATTTTACTACTGCTAATATGTCATCCTTCCAGTACCTTTCTGATAGACCATATTTGTAATAAGTTACACTGATCTAATGCACATATCTATCAACCATAACTTTCTTTGCCAAATTAATTCCTTTCATTTCCCTTTTACAGACCACATTCATAAAACACTACAACTGCTTAAAACACGACAAGCGCTTAACACACAATTGTCAACATATAAACCCTCTATCCATCCATCTATCCACAACTCCTTTTCTCCATTTTGTACATAAGGTTGGGGTGTCACTTCAGCAATGACAATCATCTAGAGCAGAGGTTCACACTGCCGCTGCTGTACTTAGTTTCTGGTTATAGCAGATAGAAATCTTGAACAATAAAGTCTTTGCATATCTAAACAACAGCTCAACATTAGAATGAACCTAATTAGCATTATTTAATGTTACTTACTAAAAAAGAAAAACAAATCCTTCCCAAGCTCTATACACTCAAAATGTGGTAACATCAGGACATAGTAAACCCAACATTTCAACAGTAAAGGCACTCTCGCTAAAGTCTAAAAGGTTGACAGTAGCCTTTGTCAACATCTGGAGTGTTGATAAACGAATAACCATAAAAGGATGGTTGGTATCAAAGTGGAAGAATATTTTGCTTAGTATCCTCCCTCATTGGCCTTTGAGCACAGCCTTTCTGAACCTATTTGCTCGCTGAGTGGGAAGTGTTCTATACATTCATTCCCTAGGGGGAGAGTTGGGTAAGCTAGGATTGACAGCCTATATCTTTGTTCTGGAAGAGCTACCATCCAATCCACATTACCCTTTCATGTCCAAGGGGTTTGCGTGCAGTGGACCTTTATGATGTGCATGTATGCCTTCTCTTGTGACATAATTCATTGACCATGCCCCCATGTAAACTGTAGCATGATGTGACACCTGGTCTGCACTGGGGGTTCAACAGTGGAGAGCATGCCTGGACACCTGCTGCCCACCTTTCCTCCCTGACAGAGAGATCTAATCAGGCTAAGCTTCATCATCCCTGTCCTTCCGGCATGCCATCTCCAACAGGTTTCTTTGCCACTGATGAATTCATTGTAATCTGGAACTTATCCCTATATGCTAACATTCTAATTTTAAACCAGTACTAATAAGTAAGAGCAATACAAATACTAATAACGAGTCCTAACTGGATTCTAATCTTGACTGCTTTGGAGAAGCACACAAAAATATTAGTGCTTTTTTGTGTTTTCTTGACTACCTCCTGAATACCACTAATTAGAGACTACATAAACTATCAGGCAGCATTGAAAACAAAAACTTACTCTTAAGTCTAAATAAGAACTGGCTAGACAGCAATAAAAATTTACCTTAATAGAAACTGCTCCATCTTAAGTTTACAGTTTGTTACTAAAACAACTAGGCCTACTCTGTTGACAGGTAATATGTTATTACCGTTACCCTGCTGGTGGATGAAGATTGAGCTCTCAAACTTCAGTTGTCCGACATTCAACCTTCCAACAATCGGAATTCATCCATAGGAAATCAATGTTGGTGAGTTGTGCAGGCAGGGATGCCCTTTTGGGAAGGAATTCCCACTTCTTTGACTTATTTATACAAATTCAGTGGGGTGAGGGCTTGCCCTCACATCAGAGGGTGCAGCAGGGCTTAACCCCACCCCCTACATAAAACTTTTTTTTTTTTTTTTTTTTTTGCAAATGAAGTTTGGGGATTCTGGTCCATGGTGCATTCGCTTTTGTCCCCTCATACTGGAAGCCCTTGTTGCATTTGTCAGGGATATTGGTGATCAGTATATGTATCTTTTTACAAGTATCAGTGTTCTCAGTGATAACTATCCACTACTGTCATCAGCTTAGTCATTTAAGAGAGCAGAATTATCCCTACCCACCAGGTCCTTCCCTGACTCTGTGGAAACTGTTTAACTTACTAAATTCGATTCTCTTAACTGGAGCCCTGTGTGCACTGATCAGGACACCACTGCTATGCCCTTCTGCTTTTTCAGCATCTTCACAACTATCTCTGGGACTTTTTCAACTAAAGTTAAAGTTATTGAAATGAAATTCCCTAGTTAATCTTTTTTAATGGAGTGAAGAATTGAAGGAAAGAGATAATGTATGAAAGACACGGAAGTGTGACAGAAAATTAAATTCAGTAACTATGTCCATGTCAAAACCTTAAGAATTGCTACTGCTATGACCAGAAAACAAATTATGTTCACCAAAAGCAGCTGCTACATCTGAAAACATCCCAAGCTGTTTTCAAAAACAGTTATAGGTCTTGCAAGTAATATCATTAAAAATAAATCAAAGTGAGTCCAGGACAGACAAACACTGAATGCTAGTGAGGATCTTATTTCATCCTCAGCAACTAAACCACATCTCATTTTAAATTCCAAGGGCCAACACAACCCACAATCTGCTTCTGCTTGCTCTGAGGTAACTTCATCTGGTAGGGAGTGCAGGTAGTGCCATGTGGCTTCCTATCTCCTGTTTTACTATATGGAATAGTTTTTTTACTTCTCTGCTTCCATCTGCACTGAGACAATTATTTATCTGATAATAGGTTCAAGCAGTGTTATTTGGCTTTCTGTCTTTTTGTTTTGCTGTGTGGTAGAGGTCTTCACTTTTCTTCTTGCACTGAGGTAGTTGTTTAAATGATGCTAAGTGCCAGTTGTTTTAGTTTGTGGTAGAGGTCTTCACTTTTCTATTTCTGCTTGCTCTAAAGTAATTGTTTATCTGATAGTAGGTGCCAACAGTGTATATTTGTCTTTCTGCCTTTTTGTTTTACTTTGTGGTAGCATTCCTGTTTCTCCTTACACTGAGGAAACTGTTTATCTGGTAGTAGATGCTAGCAGTGTTGTTTGGTTTGCTGCCTTTTTCCTGGTTATATCGAGGTTGCAGGTTTAGCAGTGCCCTTTACAGACAAACTCCCAGAAAGTAAATTTTATCTGTAAAACTTTCCTTAGAACTGAAACCTGTAACTTAGTGTGACTAAAACAAAGCCATTGTGCGAAAACAAACTTAGAGCAGTTAGTTTGCACATTAGACAGCATAACTATCAAATGTTAGCACAATCTAACCAAGTGTAGTGCCAAACCCTAGAGACCACCCAAGGAGACCTCTGTATAACCCTGTCCGTGACCTACAGTAGTCCGCCCAAATACAGGTCTGGACAACATGGATACGCAATTTCCAAAAGTTTACATAGCCATATTGGTAGAGATGGGTATCCTGAGACAGTGCTGCTATGGTCTCATGTTCTCATGTTCATTCGCCATGGGTTCTCTCCCCATTCTGAAATACAGTGGCCTGACCAGTTTAGGTCATAAAAGGATGTGCTCCAGATATTCTCCACCCACCTCTGGCACAGCCTACCTTCATTCTTCTGACCATTTGAGTCGCACCCATGTTCATTAACCACTAGTTCTCCTCCATTCTGAAATACAGGGGCCTGACTGGTTTTGCTCCTCAAAGAATGTGCTCCAGATATTGTCAACCCACCTCTGGCACAACTTACCTTTATTCTTCTGACCATTTGAGTCACGCTCATGTTTATTAACCGGGGGTGCTCCCCCCATTCTGAAATACAGTGGCCTAACCTGTTTCACTCCTCAAAGGACGTGCTCCAGATATTGTCAACCCACCTCTGGCACAACCTACCTTCATTCTTTTGACCATCTGCGTGTATGTTAAGTATCTCATAACAAGATTCTGCCACATATCAGTTCTGTTTGCTTAGTTGGTTTTTCACGGCGTGCACACTTGCTGTCCTAGAGCAGACTCCTCTCACTACCTTTCCTCCTGATAGCACCTCTGTCCCTTGTTATAGAACATTTTGTCAATACAACTTTTCATAGGTTCACCACTAGATAGTAGCATACTCCCACTCTTAACGCTTCGGCTACATACTATACACTCTCTGCCCTGCTGCTCTCGTGAGTTTATTTTCCTGTTTGATTTAATTCTTCCTTATTGTAGTTACCTTTCCATTTCTAGTCTCAATTTCCTAAAACCCAGCCCCATCACTAACCTCTGTATTAGACTCACCTTGAGTTTGCCAACAGCTCGTCCACTTAATAAGTGGCTGTTCTCAATGATAGTATTTTACTGAGCTTTCTCGCTCATTCCTCCTCCTCGGCTCTGCCCTCTCTGTTCACCCTCCAGGCTCACTCCTCTCCCCTCCCCTGCCCCATTTCCCACCCACCCCCACTGTCTTTACATTTATAGCCACATAACCACTCCCACCCAAAATTTAGTCTCTCACACAAAGCAACATCTTCCCCTCTCTGTTAGCTCCTCCCCTCCCTCTTACTAATTATTCCAACTGACTTTTACTGTTTAATCCCACTACCGCACCACCTACACTACACTACACCTTAACCCATTCATCTGCTACCACTCCCTCTCATACTATAACCTATGTTTACTAAACCATTACTGCAACTATGCATACTACTCCTATAAATCCATTACTCATAATTCTTCTTCCATTCTCCCTCTACCTTCTACTCCACCTTACCAATATCCCTGACTTTTCATTCTCCCCACCCTTATACATAACCTCTACCCTCCCCAAAAAAGAACCCTTCTACTCAGCCTACATTTCTCCTCATCTCTTTCCATCCAATACCTCTCTTTTATTTAGCAGAAATATCATTCTGACCTCAAATATAACCCCCACCTCTCATATTTCCTATCCCTCCTTCTCTCCTCCCCTCACCTCTACCTCTACAGATTCTATCCCTCCTTCTTGACCTCATCTCCATCCTCCTGTCTGGTGATGTTCACCCTAATCCTGGACCCCCTGACAACAATAACTCCAACTCCTTTACCATCTCCCCACAAGTATATCCTCTTCACTACTATCAATGCTCAAAGCATCTGTAACAAATTACCCAACTTCTATGCTTGGCTGTCCCACAACCACCCTGACATTCTATCCATTTCCGAAACATGGCTCAAACCACACCTGAAAGACCCCAAAATTACACCCCCAACTACAGAATTATTAGAAAAGACAGAACTCATAAGAAAGGAGGTGGAATAGCCATACTTTTTTCCTCCTCTCTAACAGTAACACCCTTCACCATCCCTATACCTCAGTTCACCACAGCTGAAATAACCCTGTCCCTTCTAAAGATTAACAACCATAAAAACATAGTCATGGCTGCCCTATACATTCGACCAGAAAACAATTTCCCCATTCTCGAAGATATTCTTTCTTGTTTCTCAGCTAACATTCATAATGAAACAATTATCCTAGGAGACGTTAACATTAACTGGTCTTCTATACACTCAGGCACCACCTCCCATAGTATAAACCTTTACAGTTTCTCTCAATTAACTCTCCTACCAGACCCACTGACAATAACTCTTCAGGCACTATCCTGGACTGGATATTAGTTTCCCACCCCAACAACATCTCTGACAGTGGTACCTTGCCCGATTCCCTAAGTGTTCACCTTCCTGCCTTTGCACTTCACTCCCCTTCCCCCCTACACCTACAACATAACTATTTCTTAACCTGTACCCTCAGAAATTTCAACCCTCAATCCTTCTCCAACTGCTTAAAACAGATGAACTGGAACCCTCTGAAAACTCGTCTCTCAATGATGTTGTCGCTTACTTTAATTCTTTGTTCACCAATACACTAAACAGCTTTGTTCCTCCTAGAACTAAAAGAGTGAAATCCAAAACTGCTCCATGGCTTTCCAAAGATACTGTAACCCTCATGCATACCCGTGATAGATCATGGAAACTCTACCAAAAACACAAAACCCCACACTTTCTTAATGAATGTAAACAACTGCATAACATAGTTAAAAAATGTATTGCCTCCGACCATAAATCCTACTACTCTAAGCTCCAAAATAATCAGAAATCCAACCCCAAGAAATTCTGGAGTAGCATCACTGCCCTCCTTACTCCTGGCAGAAAAGATAACCCCTGCCTGGATCCTCACGCTCCAGATCATACCATAGTTACCAACTTTAACTCCTTCTTCATTGACTCAATAGCCAAGCGCACCACATCTTTCCCTAAGAACCCACTAGCTCCTTCTGCAACTCTCTCCTCCAATTCTTCTCTTTCTGCCGCCAATACTACCCACCCCCTTCCCATCTCTCTTAAACCCACAACTGTCAATAATATAAAAAAACTTCTCAATAAATTAAAACCATGCTCTAATGGCCCCGCCAACTTACCATCCAACTTTCTCAAGTTAGCTGCAGAGGGCATAGCTCTCCCCATTTGTATTCTCATTAACCTCTCTATCCAAGAATCCTATGTACTTCTCCTCTGGAAAAAAACATCATTCCCTTACACAAAGGAGGCAACAACACTGAAATTCCCAACTTCCGCCCCATAGCTATCCCCATCCACTATCTCAAAAATACTTGAAAAATATGTTCATCTACAACTCCTACCCTACCCTTTAGACAATTCTCTCCTGACTCAACATGGTTTCAGACCCAGTCACATCACCACCACAGCCCTCCTATCATTCCTTGACAATATCAACCACCCCAGAGACTCAGAAAATATTATATCATTACTTTTCTTAGACCTATCCAAGGCTTTTCATTCGATTTCCCATGCCCTACTATTGTCCAAGCTCTCTCACTTTAATCTTATCTCCCCAACCATCAATTGGTTTTTCAGTTACCTCTTAAATAGGCATCAGGCCATTAAATGGAATAACTGTATCTCTTCCTATCTTGACACCCTCACAGGCATCCCCCAAGGTTCTATATCTTCATCAGTGACTTCATCATTGCATCCCAAATGCTAAACTCTTCCAATACACAGACGACTTGACCAGTATCTGCTCTGCTGAATCTCTCCCCAAACTCAGACAAATAACTCAGGCCGCCTTCAATAGCACCAAGGCTAGGATGCTAAACAACCATCTAGCCCTGAACGCATCCAAAACCAAAATCACGATTTTCACCCCATCTAAAAACACCATAATAGATAAAAACCCTTCTCTATAATAAGCCAAAATAAGACTCCCATTGAAGTAGTTCCCCACACTAAGCTTCTTGGTGTCCTAATTGACAAATAACTAAAGTTTGACATTCACCTTCAAACTAGCATCAAGAAAACTCACCAGAAACTCAGCATGCTCTACCGTCACCTCCTCAACTAAGCTTACCCTCTCTACCACTTACCTCCTCCCCTGTCATGTATGGGGTACCCATCCTTACCAACCTTCAAGCCATGCTTAAAGCTGAACTGGCATCCTGCTACAATAAAATCTCCAAGTTTGGTATGAGATCCATATCATCATCTCACCACTGCGATTCCTTACACTCCTTGAACTGGATACAGCTCCCTAACTCTCTCTTACATTCATCTCCCTACTGCCCATAAGCTCATTTTCAAGCTTTCACAATGCCCTTCCCTCTCCTTCACCTTTACCATGCACCTTCCTGAACAATCTCTCAGATTCAATAAACAGAACCTCCTTGAAGTGTATAAACTATTACATACTCCTGGCCAATCTCTTTTATCCTTCTCACTAGCACGGAAATGGAACTCACTTCCTCCCCACATATAAACTACACAGAACCTCTCTACTTTTAAGACCCTACTCCACTCTTATCTCTCTTTCCTACTTTGGAGTGCTTCTGCTCCCATCCCTCCTAAACTCCTTGTTTTAATCACACAGCCCTCAAGCATATCTTCTCTAAACTCTACCTGCCACTAAGCCATCCAGTTCTTCTGTCTCTTATAACTACTTACTTCCTCTCCCTAAATTTTATAGGCTGTCTACTTCCACATAAAATTAAATTCTCATTATCTCACAATGGTTCAAAAACCTATAATTATCATCCTAATACAGTCCTGTTATTTTAATGTCATGTAAAATTGTCTAATAACTCTGTTATGTTTGATACTATTACAGCATTTGTTTGTTGATATACTGCACTAGCGACTGCTATGATAGACTATGTTGCTGTAAAGTTACTTTTTTGTAAACCTTACTAACTAAACCTACCTACATGTAATGCTGCACGTGTTTTTGGTTTTATGTGCAATGTTGATAGTAATATATATTCGCTTATTCATTGATACTTACTGCTGCTAGACTGCTATATTTGTATTGTGTTTGTATATATACTGCACTGCAGCTCGCAATAATAGTATATATTATTGTAAATGATTTACTACTTGTTGTAAAAAAACCTAACCTACCTCCCTATGTAAAGTTACTGCACGTGCTTTGGGCGAACTCCACTGTACGGTACAACATTCAACTTGGTTGGTAATTTTTCTCTGTTACTGTTGTGTGTTGTTGTGTGTGTGTGTTGTGTTGTTGTTGTTTGTGAAGAGAAGTGACAACTGAACTTAAGAGAGTCTAAAGTTTAAATAAGTTATTTTGGAAAGTTAGCGTGAAGGGGTAATGTGTTTCCTAGTTTAAAACAAACAAACTGATGTAATGTCTCTTGGCAATCTCTGCTAGAGCTGGCGACATTTGCTACCTATTTTTCATATGTTCAGAACGTGCACTCTCTTTATAAAGTCTCTCTCAACTCATCTAAAAACAATAACATTAGCTTTAGTTTAACATTTGCCAACAGAATTCTGGTATTGTTTGTTGTATTCTAATTGAATCCCTTATAATTGACACTATTATATCCACTATTCATATCTATCATTATTCAACTGCTTTGACTGGCAGTAATCTAACTGTCAAGATAGGACAGCCAGGAGGACGCCCAGACCGGGGAGGAACTCAGCCCCAGCACTCTCAGCCCTAACGCTACCTTAATTAATACTGTTACTTTAATAGAATTACTTATTATTATTTTAATTATAAAATTATATTTATTACGCACCAATTATAGGGTTCAAACACAGCCACCACCATAATAAACTATATAATAATTAATTTTAACCTCCTAATACTATTTAATAACCAAATTTGAAGTAAGCTCCAAAATAAAAATCAAAATAAAAATCCTGGCTAATAAAAAGTCTAAATAAAAAAACGTAGTCTTCAAAAGTAGTCTGCAACCTCGATTGTTCCACTGCTCCCTGCCTTGTCTTGGTCTCCGCCACTCCACCCCCCCCTGCCCCCGCCCATCCCACACCTGCCCCCTTATTTTTACCACCCACACCCCTCCCTCCTACCTCTAGCCACCACTTCACCCCCTCCCCCTCTCTCTCTGCACACCATCACCATGCAGCACCAAGGATAATTATCCTCCTCCCCACCACCAATTTTATTACCTCCTTATCAACAAGATACTTATCTACCTTTCCTATCATACCATTACTTTACACCTATCCACACACAAGTCCCCCTCCCCACCCACCCCCCGAATTACTTCCCCATAAATTCTACCCCAAACAACAAAAAACAAACTGTCAAAATAAAAGAAACCATAAAACAACACTACCAAAACAAACAAAGCTAGGTCTAAAATTACTATCCACTAATAAAAAAATTAAGTACCTAAAATTAAAAATATCTAAAAAGATGGAGATATCCATCCAAATTCCAGCCTAACCCAATCATCTCCATCCAATCTCAACAGAGACCCCTAGACTAGAACACTCAACTTAACCTCCAACATCACTTTAATACTCTAAAATCTTAACAACAAGTGTCACAACAAGGTTCCACCTACAACATATCATACTTTACCTGAATGTGTCTTGCAACCTACTTACCTGACATCATGTGTGCAATAAATCAACAAATCAGACAATCAAGCAACAAGACAAATATAATACGACAAACACTCAAAGAGGAAAAAACAAAGAAAAATAGCTAAAATAACTAACTTCCTTAAAAAAAACAAACAAAAAACCGCCTAAAACAAAACACTGCTTAAAGCAACAAACAAAATAAGGTTAAAATATAATTTTAAAAGCTCAATAAATACAATTAAATAAGCAAAAAGCATAAACCTAATAATATTTAGAACTGGTCTTTAATGTTAATAACTAATACTCTAATAACTATCCACAAGAATGGTAGTCCTGGGAGACCAACTTTGGTTGTAACCACTAGCCTTAGCACAGTCCAGTCCTAATTTTTGCATCAACTCAACATCTCTCATTTTTCACCAGGTCCAGTCTCAGTAAGGAAGGCTAAAATGATTGCTACTTGATCAGGTGCTCATCATGAAGGAATACCACCCCTACCCCCTAATAAATTCAAAATCCCCAACAAAAATATATATCTACTTTACATTACCATGCCAATGATCCCATACCAATCTACTTACCAGTCTCTAACCCAGCCAACAGTAAAAAAAAAATTTCTCTATCTAAACCACATGGCACTCAAAAACCTGTAACTGTTCAACTTTGAAAAAAAAACCCTAAACCCTTTTAAAAAACCATTTTACATTTTATCACCTAAACTCACACCCTAATGAAACCCAAAAAACCCTAAACTCAATCAAGGGACATAATGATCAACAACTACAAAAACAAAAACCAAAATAAAAACTAAGGAACTCCAAAATAAAAAAAACCACAAACCCAGTTACATCTAGAGGATACCAAACCAATCGGAATGAGGATCAAAACCAAAAAAACAAATGGAACCAAACTCCTAAAGCAACCAATAAGAAAAAAAAAAAAAAAAAAAAAGAACCTCAAAAAAAAAAAACTAAAGAAAACAAAGCAGAAAACAAAGGAAAAATCCCTAACAACTAACCAGAAAGAAACCTCTTTTATTACTAAAACTCTCAACCCAGCAAAACCCAAATACCTTACTCAACTTACTTTATCACTCACCAAGCAACCATAGAACTAGCTAACAACCAACCCTAACTCCCCTACACCACTAACAATATGACACCTAACTCTGCATCCACTGCACTACACATCCCCTATCCATTCCTGTCATCCAACTAAAATATCCTGTTTCAAACCTTGAAAACTAACAACCTCTCTCCATTCTGCAGATTGCCTATACCCTGCAAATACATGCCCATTTTCAAGCATATTTAATAGTCTATTAAACCATAGAACTCTCCTCAAATGTCATAAATTATCATATGTCATTCCTTTCCATCATTAGGAACTCATACCACTATAATAACTATACAACCACCTATATATAGCTATATAGAAGCCACAAAGTCACCAAAAAGGAAAAAAGTCACCCAAAACTCTGCATATCCAAAAACTGTTCACTCTGCACTTGTCAACACTATCAAGACTCACTAGACCCCCCAACATAAAATTCCTCCGGCTCATACCTCTTTCACAGACCAAAACCGGAATAACACAAATATCTCCCAACAGCTTTAGGCACTTCTAATCTTCTCCCTTTTTTTCACAAAATAGTAATTACCCTTCAACTTTCCCAAACAACCTCTCTCTACATCTTGACACCCTAGGGTCCTAAGGTTTCTTCAATATGTCCTCGTAGGCAGACAACAAAACCTTACATCTCTCCAAACAATCACCCTGCTGGTAAACCTACCTCCTCTCCACTTCCATCCAGTCCTTCTATCCATCTCAACCATATAAATGACTCTACCACCTGTATTCAATAACCTCCCCAAAATACCAAGCAGATCCCTTATCTATATCATCTGTTCTAATCCTATCCACAACCTTTCTATAACCCACCAACATCAAATTTACCAAAGTTGAAAACTATCTCTAACACTATCCAAACCCAATCTAACCCCAAAAACCCCACTTCTCCAAACACCTTTACAACACCCTTTTTCTCACTTTACCATTCAATCTAACAATGGTATTTCACCCATTATCCACTACTAACGCAAAATTATAACCAATTAATAGCACACAAAACTTCACAATCACCATACCACAAAAACCAACAATAAAAACTGGTTAAAAACTACCTTCTTTATTAGTTATTAACCTTCCTAATCAAAGCCGCTTACTTTAGCTACCATCCCTCCTATCCACCCTACCATCGCCTCCCACTGCCTTCCTTACTTCACCTTAACAAACTCAAATCTCTCCTCTACAATTCCTCTTAGAACTCCTAAGATTCATCATTGCCTATCCTCTAGAACATACTTCTTTATCCCAATGCATCAAACAGCCACCTGGAAACTTCTGACTCTTCTACTGGAATACCAACTCATTGAAAACTTTACAAGCCATCTCCTTCCTAAATCCTGAAACCATCAAGAAACACTACTGAAAATTACTAACCTCCTAACCCTTCCTTCCTCTTCTAAACTCTCTGAACTCTTAAACCCCTTTAACCCACTTAAGCACCCCCCATAAACTTCAAAAAATTACTATAATCTCCTATTCCCCTAACCAGAATATTACATTCAGAAGCTTACGTCCTTACATTCACTAAACATTCAAAAGGATCCAAAAATCCACTATAATCACAACCTATTTGTCCATATACAAACCCTGACTAACTTTCACATTATAATTCCTACAAGTTATCAAACTAGTGATTTACTACAAAATAAATAAATAATGTGAATAATTGTTCATGTTTATTGTTTCTATCTTGATACTGCAATACTGCTGAATATGTAAATATGTATATTTATTATATTATTTTTATCTTCAAATGTTGGAAAATAACCCCGAATACTGCAATATCCTGTATTAATGTTGGTATCTGTTTGCTGATATTTTTGTATATATGTTTATGGAGCTTTTCTCCCCGGGCCTCCATTGAAAAAGGGCTCATCCTGGCCCAATGGACTTTCCAGGTTAGCAAACTGCAAATAAACAAATAAATAAATAAAACAAGATCTAGTGGACCCACTTGGTGTTCTCTTTTCTCATAGCTTGAGAACTGGCTATGTTCCTGCAGAATAGAGAACAGCAACAGTAATCCTTCTGCACTAAGGGGGGGGCCATCAGCTGACCCTGGGAACTATAGACCCAGAAGTCTAACCAACCTCATCTGCAAGGCCATGGAAAGAATTGTCATGGACCTTATCAACAAGGACTTAGGTGATCTCCAAATGCTGGACCCAACCAGTTTGGCTTTAAATGTAGATCATGCTTATTAAACCTGGTAGACTTCTTTGAGAATATTACAAAAGCCATGGACAAAGGTAAGATGGTGCACACAGCCTATCTCGACCTTGCCAAGGCTTTCAACACAATTCCTAACTCTGGCATTATTGAGAAACTCTCCCAGCTAGGGATTAACCTTTACATTACTAGATGGTTAGCCAGGTAGCTCACTGACAAAACAGATTTTGTCAAAATTGGTGACTCCACCTCCACCAGTAGACCCGTCACCATTAGAGTACCACAGGAGGTCTGTGCAGGGCCCCTTACTGTTTGGCATATGTTTCACAAAAGTCCAGGCCAAAGTAGGCAGCCCCTGGCACACTAAGTTCGCTGATGATTCGGGGACTCAATAGTTGCTTTTGCAATAATGGCAACATATTACAAGAAGGGCTAACACAAACAAATGATTGATGCCAGAGCCATGGTCTAAAACTAAAAAAAAATGCATTATTATTCCCTTTGGCAATATGGAATTTCCTTCAAATTAAAATATTCACAGCAACCCCACACCCCACCCCCCGAGTTCCGACCCAGTGTTGCAAGACTTGGGAACATAGGTTGATAGCAATCTGAACTTCGTCCACCAATTTTCCACAGTGGAAAGGAACGCTTTCTACATAGCGTACCTCATAAGTGAGGGCATAACATCCAGGTCAAGGGATGTTATAACTCCACTGTACTCAGCCTGCATCAGACCACTAATAGAGTATAATGCACCTTTTTGCATGTACCTCACCAGACACCTGCAGCATCTGGTGAGAGCTCAGAGTTTTCTCACTAAAAATACATGGACTCCAAGCCGTGACCTACATGGACAGGCTGAAAGCGCTGTCACTTTACTTTGTATCTTATAAGCTGCTGAGACATGACTTGTGCCTGGCCTATAGGGCAATCTCTGACCCTGCCCTAATGGAAGTACTGCACATCCACAGGTCAAATGGCACAAGAGTCACTTGCTCCAGGGATCTCAACCTAGCTTGTGACATTAACAGAACATGCTGGAGAGACATATACGTCTCCCAGAGACTGCCACTTCTCTGGAATATACTTCCTATTCATGTAAAACAGAGCTCCACACTGACCTTATTCAAACGCAGTCTAGATAATTGGGTGGGAGACCGCATATTCACCTCTGGGTGACACCTTTCTCCCTTATGGACAGGGGTAGCAGGTGTTGACCACAGACCTGCTGTATTCATAAATTTGTTCTGCAAACTACCCAAAAAGAACAAATGGGGATACTTGGGGATTAACATGACTAGGCTTGTAAAGGCTGTAGGCCCACTAGCCTAGTAACTTCCTATGAACCTATAAACATAAGACATCTTGGCGAGAAAGATATGCGTCTCAGAGGATCCCTACACTCTGGAACAGGCTCTCCATCCATGTGGAGTAGAGTCCATCCCTAACCCTATTTAACAGTAACCTTGACCAATGAATGGAAAATTGGAAATTCACCCAGGTCTGGCCCCGCTATTTCAGACAGGCAGATAGTAATGCCCAAACTAACAACCCTCCCCCCCATAATCTCTAGAAACTTCCTAACATACCCCTGCTAATAAATGCCCATGATACATAGGGACATATTTGTGTTGGATTGCATGGCTAGGCTTATAAAGGCCCTGGTGGTAGTTAGCCTAGTATATAACTATGAACCTATAAAGGCAGTATACCAGGGACAATTTAAAATATTGGCCGCGCAGACTGGGAGAGATGATAGAACAAGAGGACATATAGTAACATGCATTATCTGTAATAAAGTGAAAACAGTGATGTTTTGTATTTTTTTCTGTCCTCCTCCAAGCCCCTTTCAGGGTTCTGAGGTGATACATTTTTGTATTTCTTTTAGCTTTGCCATTTTCCAAGCATTTTCTAGTGGTTTAGTTGGCCAAGTTGACTGAAAACTTCCCTGGCAAATCAGAGCCCTCATCTGCAATATATTAAGCATACTAAAAATAAGAATACTTGTGTGATTAAACTGAAAAACAGAGGTGTTTTGTAGTACTGTATCTTCTTTGTGCCCTTTTCAGGATTCTGAATGACACCTTTTTGTTTTTCTCTTGTTTTTTGCCATCCTCTCACATTAGAGATGTCTACAATACCCCTAATATAAATGTGAATGGTTCAGATAACTCAGAATCCTATATAACTCTAAGTAAAATTAAATCTGATGTTGTTAATCTTCTTTCCATTCATCACTAATGGGTTTAGTTCTGAGCCCTCGGAACCAAGTCGGCCTATTACCAAGCTCGCACCAGCCACAAAAACTCTTGAGCTAAGTCTCTACCTAGAATGCCATTATCCCTGTTACCTCAGATCTCGTTTACCACGTAGCTGTAAAGCCTCATTTCAGCCGAGCACTCACCTAAGTAAAATCTTTTTTTATATCTGTGTAAAAGCTTTTAGGTGTCTTCATATTTGACTGAACCTTTAGTATTTCTAGTGTTTTTTCTTCGATCTAACCGTATATTCTCCACTCTACCCATTGTTACCATTGGGAATCTTAAGTACCATTGTTGGTACTGCCTTTTCCCTTACCCTTGTGGTATTTCTTCAGTACCATAGCTGGTATTGCTTTCTGTTGCTTAACTCTCTCTATTCTATTATCTATATTCATGTGTTTCCCTTTCTTCTCGTATACAGTGTGTTGTTATATTGGTATTTTTCTTGTGTTTTTTTTTTTGTTATTTTTGAACTGGGTGACTTCATTGTTGTTGGATTATACAGTTGGTTGTGGTGTTCTTTCTACTAAAATATCGGATAAGAAGTGTGCCTCTGGCTTTAAGCATTGTACTTCTTGTAAGGACAAGTTACCTAACAGTGACTTGTATGATGACTGTGTATACTGTTTGGGAGTGACCCACCTTTCGGTGCAGCCTCCATGTGATATTTGTCAAAGTTTCAGCCAATGCACTCTTAATGAGCGCAAAAATAAACTTATTCTGAAGGGGTTACTCAAATCTCCCTTCTCAGAGGCCATTTCTGCGATGGAGATCTCAACCTCCTTCTGAGGACAAAAAGAGATCCCATTCTGTTCCTTCTTCATCATCGGGTGAAGAGAAAACCTGGGAAATCTAAGGTCCCCAAGTTATCATTGGGGCATAAATCTGCCTCTTCAGCTCCGCCTTCCATGGCTCTGACTGTTTGAAAACCTTCAGTACTGACGCCTGTATTGGCACAGACCCTGCCTCCGGCACCAAAAAGCCTATTTCGACTTTGGCACTTGTAGCTACTTTGGCTCAGTGCACTCCTTTGACTTAGACTTCAGTTTCCATTTTGGAACCGACCATTTCGGCTCTGAGTGCCACTTTGGCACCGAGTGTTGTACCGACCATACTGGATCTGACCCCTTTGCTTCTGGTCTTGAAACTACAGACTTCGGTGCTGGCAGACCTTGCACCATGGACCAGATACTCTCCCTCAGTAGACCTGTTTCTGGGCCAAGCATATAGCCCATTTCTCAAACGTCCTGTATCCCCATCTAGAGTATCCACTAGATCCACCAAGTGCCTTTCGGAACATGACGTGGTGCGTCTTGTGGACCAGCTGTTGGTAGCCAGGGGGATTCCATCACTCGCTAAAACCCATCCACCTGCTGGACTTGAGCTTTCGTATCCACGGACTTCATCTTACACTCCTCCTTCGACCATCTCGGTTCTGAAGCCCTACTGTTCCGGCATTCTTCTTGGAACACACCACCTCGGTGCCTACGGTGCATCTCACTCCAGCTCCTAGTTTGTCCCTTTGGTCTTCGATTTCTGCCGAACCGGTCCTTCCTCAATCTGGGAATTGGGGGATGGGTGCGTTGGCCCAGGGTATGGTGATGATTTTCTACTCGGTTCCCTCCTCAGCGCCAATGGCTGTGCCCATGCCGATCTTGCTTGAGGCTCCAAACCGTGTGGGCGGGTTCATTGGAGCGGGGTGTGACCCCAGACTCGAGGTTGTTTTCTCTGTTCCGGGCTCCCATCTCTCTTCAGGCGGGCCTGCCTTCCGCACAATGGGAAGGGTTCTTGCTTCTGGTAGCACTCCTATGATGTCAGAAACCCAGTTTTTGCCCCCTGAGCTGCAACTGTTACAGACCACCTCCCCGGGACACTGGGCAGAGAAGTCGGAGGACAGCCCTGTTCAGGGTACCCTTTCTTCCGAGTCCTCCTCAGAGACCCCCCACTGAGGAGCCCCCTCGAAAGAAGATGTGCAAGAGGAAGAAAACTAACAGCAAAGAACAAACTGGGTAAAATGGCAACTGAACGGCTTAAAGTCCACTTAATCCACCACAACAGATTATATGATAAACCAAAACAAGATTTAATGTAAGCGCTTTTGCTGGAAAAATGTTCCAGCTTCTTCAGACTACAAACAGTAAAATACTTAGAAAAAACACCTTTTAAAACAATTCAAAAAAATTATATCCTTTACATGGTCGAGATACAGCTATGTTAAGTCTCTCACAGATCTAATGTACTATATTTTTGAGGAAGCACATGGACTAGCCTGAGGAGTCCTTAATGGAAGACATGGATTACAGTGATGGTGAAGGGTCCCCACGGTCACCTCCTGATGATTTCTCCTTCAGAGACATCCTGGAAATGTCAAAACAGAGAGGTGACTGGAAGCCCTCCAACCCTTTGTCTGAGGAGTCCGTCTTCCTGCAGACTTTTCTTGCCCAGCCGTCTACCTCTTGGGTGACCCCACCTGCTGATGAACTCGTCCAGCTTGTCATGCAGAGCGCATGGAAGAACCCTGACTCCATTGAAGCAATCCCCCAGAGACCAGACAAAATTCTATCCCCCTCCTGTTGAGAATCCGCACTGGTCCAAAGGGTTACTAGTTATCCTATGGTGGTGGCGGTGGCCATGAAAAAGCATTTGGCTGAGGAAGGCCCCACTGTCCACTCACCCAACAGGGAGTCCCAGGCTGTGGACAGACTTGGAAAGCACGTTTTTGCATCAGGGACCTTTGCTATATGGTCCCTGAATTATTTGGCACATTTTACGAGGCTCCAGAGGGACGTGATCTCCAAACTCTCTGGGAAACTCGCAGGACAGTTGTCTGACGAGGTCAGGGACAAGGTGGCCTCGCAGCTAGCAATCCTGCAATCAGTATCCAACTCATCCATTAGGTTGCTCTCACATGCGACCAAAGGGGCGGCTAGAGCAATGGTTTCAGGCATTGTTATGAGTCGTCATGCCTGGATGCGCATCTGTGACCATGCGGATCTTTTCAAGTCTTCCTTTCTGAATGCGCCCATTGAAGCTTCATCCCTCTTCAGCTCCAAAGTGAAGGACACGCTAGCCAGGTGTGAGCAAGATGGAAAAACCCTGTCTGCCATAAGCCTATGGTTTTCCAATCCTCAATGTACCTTCTCCAGGAATAAGTGAAGTGGGAAAATGTGTTATAAGAAATGTCAGGGTCCTTTCTATGCCACACATGGTGATGATACTCCCAGAGGCAGAGGGGGTAACAATTCTGGAAGCCACCCCTCTTTCTCTGGGCAGCCTTATCAGCACTCCTGAGGGGCAGCCTGATTGCTTACCTCTAGAAGCAGTCAGTGGTCATTTCTCTCTGCACCAAACTGCCTGATTGCTTACCTCTGGAAGCAGTCAGTGGTCGTTTCTGTCTGCACCAAGCTGCCTGGTACTCTGTCACCACCAATCTTTGGGTGCAGAATATTATCACCAGAGGTTGCACCATTCCCCTTTCTTGTTAACCAGAATTTCCAAGAAAAAATTCCCAACATTCCACCCAGTCAAAGGGAAGCAGCTTATTCAGAGATTATAAAGCTGTCTCAAAAAAAGAGTCATCCAACCAGTTCCACCAGACCAGCATGTATCTGAATTTTACTCAAGATTCTTTTTGGTGCCAAAAAAGACAGGGGACTGGAGACCAATTTTGGATCTCAGCAGCTTAAACAGGTCTGTCACCCAACCAAATTCTGGATGGTCACAGTTCAGTCCATCCTTTCCTTTTTAAGAGAAGGCGATTGGACGTGCTCTATAGATCTCCGGGATGCGTATTACCACATTAAGATGGAGAAATGCTCCAGGAGTCTGCTTCGCTTTCAGCTAGGAGCCAGTCATTACCAATTCCGTGCCCTGCCATTCAGTCTCTCTACAGCCCCCAGAGTGTTCATGAAATGCATGGCAGTGGTAACAGCTCACTTGAGATGAAAAGGATTCCTGTTTCCATATCTAGATGACTGGCTCCTCACCGCCCCCACCAAGCATCTTCTGGTAACTGTCCTATAACATACTCTCTCTCTGGCATAATTGTTGGGAATAATGATACATTGGGAGAAACCAAATCTTATCCTTTCACAACAAATAGAGTTCATTGGAGCAGTGTTCAATACTCAGTCCTGGCTGGTATCACTCCCTCTTCACAGACTTCACAGATTGAGGCTTCAAATCTGACTGATTCTGTCTCAAACATCAGTGCCTGCAAGACAAGTTCTTCAAGCTCTGGGTTTCATGGCTGCGTCAATTCCAATAGTGCCTCTAGCAAAGCTACATATGTGAATTCTGCAATGGCTCCTTCTGTGTCAATGGTTCCCAAACTGTCATACCCTGGATTACAAGATTCGAATAACCAGCTCTGGCAAACAGGACCTGCTTTGGTGGATGAGGCCAGATGAAGGTCTTTGGAGCTGACCTTTTCAGCCCTCCCATCCCACAGCCATTTTGAAAACTGATGCTTCCCTGATCGGATGGGGGGGCCATTTTCAGGGAAAGACTGTCCAAGGCACATGGTCCACCTCGGAGGGCCACCTGCATATCAATGTCCTAGTACTGAGGGCTGTGCTGTTAGCTTTGCAGGCATTCCATGCAGCTCTCCCCTCCGGGACAATTGCAATCCAGTCAGACAGTATGTCAGTGGTCTGGTACATCAACAGGCAAGGAGGAACCAAGTCCTACCCCCTTTTTCGAGAAGCCATGAGAATCTGGCTGTGGGTGATAGCTTCCAACCGCATTCTGATAGCAACGCATATTCTGGGGAGCTCCAGTGTGATCACAGACAAACTGAGCAGATGCATCCTCATGCCCCACGTGTGGTCCCTCAACCCCAATTGTGGTGTCTGTAATCTTCAGCCACTGGGGCCAGCCTTGCTACAATCTTTTTGCCTGCCCATCAATCACCAAGTGTAGCAGCTACTTCACCCTACTTCTCCCGCAGGGGGAGTCACCGAGGGACTCTGATCCATGATTGGCCCAAGGGACTTCTCTATGCCTATCCTCCCATTCCTCTGATCCCACAATTCCTGAAGAAAGCTCTTCAGTTGAGATGCAAGGTGATCCTCATAGCCCCATTCTGGCTTTGACAAGTTTGATTCCCTTTTCTTCGGCCTCACCTAGTATTCCCGCAGTGGATTCTGGACCCTCTACCAGATCTGATCACTCACCCCCAAGGGTTGAGTCATCTGAATCTGTCCACTCTGAAGCTTGGTTTCTCCACTTCTGCTAGTCACCAGGCAGGCTAATCTCTCCTCACCTCTTCGAGACACCATGCTGACCTCTCACAAACCATCCACCAGAAGACTATAGCAGGATAAATGGAAAAGGTTTTCCATTTGGTCCAAGGATAACATGCTAGACCCATATTCGGCTCCAGTTCCTGCAGTGCTTCAATATTTGGCTAGGATTTTTGATAACGGAGCCTCTGCAGTCCGCGTACATCTAGAGTTAGTTTCTAACTTTCACAGTGGTATAGATGGCATCCCTCTTATTTCGTTATGCCTTTGCAAGGCTTTCCTCAAGGGGACCCCTCAACCCAGGCCTCCTCTTAGACAACCCGTAGTACCATGGAACCTCACTTTAGTCCTCCCAATCTTTGACTCAAAAGTCCTTTGAGCCTGCAACTAAGTGTGACCTAAAGTTCTTGTCCTGGAAATATTTGTTCCTGGTAGCCATTACCTCTGCCAGAAGAGTCTCGGAGCTGCAGGCTTTATGTATCAAGAGGCCCTACCTGGTCTTTCATAAAGACAGAGTGTAACTTTGAATGAACCCATCCTTTCTTCCCAAAGTTGTTTCTGAATTCTCTATTAATCAGTCCATTGATCTACCAGTGTTCTTTCCGATTTTGCCAACAAGAGAGAGCTTTTGCTCTTTACTTTAGAGACTCATAGACAATTCTGTTTTACCTAGACAGGACAAACTTATCTTCTGAATGAAATCTGAACAGCTTTTCATCTTTTTTTCCCCAAAATGGTTTCCTGTTTCCATCAAAAACATTATCAAAATGTATAGGGACTGCATATGTGTAATTTATTCCTCCATGAATCCATGCCCAAAAAGTTAAAGCTCCACCCAGTAGATCTATGGCAACTTCTACAGCATTCCATTCCAGGCATCCATGGATGACATGACATCTGTGCAGCCCTTGCTAGCCTCATAACCTCTTTCTCAATTATTTGGAATCATGGATCTGGTCTCGGGGCAGCAGAGCCTCAATGGTACTGGTGCTCAGGAATGCTCTTCCTCCTCCATACCCCATGGACCTCAGGTAGCTTTGGATTCTGTCCATCAGTGATGGAGAAGAAGAAGAAGAATAAACATCAGAAGTTATGTCTTGTTAACAAGAACGTTCCATCTGTTCATCTCTCTTTCTCATCTTCCCCCACCCTCCTTTCCTCCCCCTCCTCCTGGGGATGCTTTGGTCTAATCAAGTGGTGCATAGGGGTATGTGCCTAGTGGCCTAGGCTGCTTCCTCCTTTTCTAGCTAACTCGATCTGGTAAAACTTGGAGAGGGGGTCTTCTGGAGGCTGGCTTGGCTCAAGAGTTCTTTGGCGTGGGCGTGAGCTTGGTAATATTGGTTTATCACTTTGGAAATGAAATTCGAACCATCCATGAAAGAAATGAGAGAAGAAGAACTGATTAACATTTTTACATAACATAACAATAAAGACATAAAAAATAATAAAAAAACAAATTAAAAATAAAAAAACCAAAAATATTTCAAAAAAAAAAAAATAGAAAAATCAAGAAAAAAACAAAAAGGAAAGGAAGAAAGGAAAGAAAAGAAAAAAAGAAAAATAAAAAGAGAAAAAAATAAGAAGGATAATCCAGGTGGACTGCTAAAACCTGCAGCAATAAAAACAAGCCAAAAGTATACCAGTAAGTGTGACGTTACCACTGATAATGGATCACATCCTGATGATGATCGTGGTGGAAATAGTTTCAGACAAAAACTTCAGAAACAATTCTCACATCTCACCAATTCCTCCCCAAGTACTATACACAGAAGTTATTATAGTAAAGAAAGCTGAGGCAAAACGAAGACGCACAAAACTCACTCAGTCCCCTGAAGAATCATTCAGTTTGACAGGAAATTAAAAAGAAGGGCATTAGGAAGTTCATTTTGTCCACCCACTCAACAAAATAAAATCACAGAGTGAAATTGAATTAGTTGACAGTTTGGCTTCCCAAGAAGTCGATAAAATCTTTGTCATTACAATTCATTAATTTCTGGGCTTGGATTTGAGTTGAACCTTGGATTAAGGTAATGGTTAGTAAATATTAAAAGATAACATCAGGAGACCTTTATGTATGGTAGTAATTTCCATTCAGGAGCAGTATTAAAATCTACAATCTAAAACAGCTAGCATGGCTAGAACTGCAAAATCAGCTTCAATTTCACCAACTTATCACCCACAAGATCCTTTATCATTCTAGTAATACTCCAATACACACTAGCCTTATCACCCCCTACAAATATCTTACAACCCTGCGCTCATCAGATAAATTACTAGTAGGCATGCATAAATCCAACAATAAGGCTGGGGACTCGCTGTTCTCCAACTCGGTGGGGAAAACCTGGAACCGGCTTCCCAGTAAACTCTCATCTCTTTCTTCAACATTACTTTTCAAAAAGCAACTTAAAGTATAACTTAAAACTCACTGGCTATGCCCATGTACTAATCCAGACTAATAATCCTGTTCCAGTTATGTCCACTGTATACTTATCTCTCCATTGCTGCTCTGTGTCTACCTCTCTCATGAACCTCTGACAGTAGGATCTGTAAGCTACCTAAAGTCTGTTTCCAACTTAATCTTTCTTGGGAACTACTTCAGAGTATAAACTTGCATAGCAAGCTTTCTACTGTATGAACGTGTCTCTACCTTATATATACTTGTCTTCTTTCAGTGAGTAGGATCTGTAAGCTACCTAAAGTCAATTTTAACTTAGTCTTTCTTAAGAACCTCTACAGAGTATGAACATGCATATCAAGCTTTCTACTGTATGAATAGCAAGATGTCTACTGTATGAACGTTTCTACTTTATAAATACTTGTTTTTATTTTCTTTTTATAACATGTTAGTTATACGTTTACTAAGCTGCTATGTAAAATTGCATTCCAGTCCAGGCCTCTACTGAAAATGGACATATATCCAGTTGGATTAGCCTAGTCAACAAACGTAAAATAAAAATAAATAAATAAGTAAATAAATAAACGTATGAAGTAAAGAAAAAACTGCAAAACATTTTGAAGAGCAAACTACAAGGTATGTAGCAAAGTTCATACTTCAGTGTGTGCTTTTTTATCTTGTAGCTAAGAGGAACAGAAAACATAGTAGCCCGGGCTGAATTTTATTCTAGAGCATATTCCACCATAATAGGCTGCCAAATAGGTATGTTTGGATGCAGAATTGTAAAGCCTGTAAATGTTATGCAGAGGAAAAACTTTAACATTGCTGGAGAGTTTAACTTAAATGAACATAGCTATGTAACTGAATCAGCCAAGGTATAGTGTATTATATGCTTTGTCAGTTTTAAATGATGTGTGTGGATCAAGCAATTAAAAAAACGTTAAATTAAGGATAGGGGAGCAAGTAACTGTGTGCAATGCAAAAATGCATATTGTTAGAAGAACATCAGGGGAAAGCAGAAGACTTGAAATTTACAGTATTGTACCAAGTTAATCCTGGATTAAAATGATGTAAAAGTGAAATGCACTGGATGAAAATTACAATAGTAGTTACTTTAAGACTGTAGAATGTTAAAATCAAATGGTTTACACAATGAAGTAAATGTTTGCCTGTGGTAGTGTTCTGCATTTAATAAAATGAATGTTAAAATCAAATGGTTTACACAATGAAGTAAATGTTTGCCTGTGGTAGTGTTCTGTATTTAATAAAATGTGTCACTTTAAGACTGTAGAATGTTAAAATCAAATGGTTTAAGACTGTAGAATGTTAAAATCAAATGGTTTACACAATGAAGTAAGTGTTTGCTTGTGGTAGTGTTCTGCATTTAATAAAATGTGTCACTGTTCCTGCTCAACACCAGGATAAACTAAAGCCGTAAATGTGAATAAATACCTCTTCATAGCAGTAAAAATAAAAGCCAGAAGTATGAAGCTCAATGCAAAAACGCTACCACGAAGTGTAAAAATCCAAGAAACAAAGTTTAATTAGCGCTTTCGGAAGAAATAGTATCCTTCCTTCTTCAGACAAACCTGTAACTAATACAACGTTCCTTAAATAAACTTTTAGATCATGTGTTCAATTAACTCATTAAATGGTTAATTAATATTCATTCCTTCTTCTCATTACTTTAAAATATCAGAATAACACAAACATATAATCCAAGGTATTACCACAACTCTAAAATATAAAATATAAAATGCATGAAATAAATGTTATAAACATAATAATGCATGACTAATATCTACAATATATTAAACTATGCAGTTTACCCCCGAAATTTCTTATATTTAATTTTATATTTAATCTACATCCCAAGCCAAAAGCTGGAAGTGTATCAATGGAAAGCAATATTACTGTTTGTATATTTTATGTATGTAGCATTATGTTAAACTGAACTTTAACTATATATACACAAACTAAAAAACTTTATGTATATGTAATTAAATATAAATATACATATATGCTATAAAAACTAATGTTATTAAACATAATAACTAATAAACCTGACACATGATATAATTGATATGTTATTGATGCAACATAACTTAAAATGTATTATTGCTACTACTATTGAAAATTGCTACTTCTTAAGATAGTTAATAAACAAAATCAAAAAACCATCTCAAAAAATCAATACTTATATGAGCCAAACATGCTAATTTAACATGTGCATATAAAAACCAAAGAACCAAAAAACCAATCATGCTTAAACAGTACACTATCTCACTCAAATGGACAAGAAATATTCGAAAATGTATAAAAATATATATATAAAATAAATATATATGTATATTATTAATTATTATATAAATAAATTAAATATTTTATTATAATTTATGATTTACATGCAAATATATTATGTATTATTTACCATAAAACATCATCTGTAAATTATATAAAGCTCTAAATATCATTATAACTATACACGTTAATTTATATTATGTCTCATCTTTTTTATGCTAGATGTTTAAGTATACATGCCAAAGAGACGTGTTCGTTCAACCCTGGATTAATGTGTGCATAAGTTCTTATTTGCCAAAACAGTTCCTCTTTTTCAAGAAGGATCTGCCACGGTCCTGAATGGACACTATCATTAACATGTTTTAGTATAGTGTATTTAAAAACATGATCTGGTTGCTCCATAATATGGCATACCAGTGCATTATTTGTGTCTTTTTTAGAAATAGCATACTGATGCTCATATATGCGCCTTTTAAAATTACGCTCAGTCTTCCCTATGTAGAAGGCTGAGCATAATGAACACTTAGCTGCATATACTACTGATTTCGTATTGCAATTAAAGGTACCGATAATTTTATATATATTGTTATTAATTTCAATAGTAGTACCTTCCTTCACAAAAGGACACTGATGGCAATTGTCACATTTCAGCATACCTTTAGTTCTTTTTGACATACTTGGTTTACATGACTCAAATAACATCTTTAAACTGACTCCACGTCTATATGCAATTTTAGGCTGGGTCCCATATAACCTGAGAAGATCCTTGTCTTCAATTATTAATCTCCAATTTTTACACAATATATTTCTAATATAATGGTGATCAACTGAAAATGTACATAAAAATCTAATATTAACTTCTGGTCCCTGACCTTGAAACGTATCCCTTGGGACAATCACTGTTTGTAAGCTGTTTTCAAAGACTTGCTGGTGTAAAAGTGGCCTAAAGTACCCAGTTTCTCTTTTAATGGTTACTTCCAAATGTATTT
This sequence comes from Protopterus annectens, assembly GCF_019279795.1. NCBI lineage: Eukaryota > Metazoa > Chordata > Ceratodontiformes > Protopteridae > Protopterus > Protopterus annectens. The sequence goes on along the minus strand of NC_056726.1, from coordinate 998,417,894 downwards.
CTTCTATTAATGTTAATGGATAACCTCTGTTAAGAAACATTGCACATAGGTTTTTACATTCTTCAATAAAATCTATTTCATCAGTAATCATCCTGGCTGCTCTTACCATTTGCCCTTTTATTACGGCCTTCTTTTGATGGCCAGGATGACAACTAGAGTAATGTAAAAACCCATTAGAATATGTCGGTTTTCTGTATATTTTACTCTTAAACCTCTTCTTAACATTGTCTTTATGTAATGCAATGTCTAAATAATTTATATTATTATCATGTACTTCATAAGTAAATTGCAAAAAATCAGTTAATTGTGAGATATCCTGAATAAATGATTGTACCTCCTCAGTAGGGCCTTTCCATAATAAGAACATGTCATCCTGGTATCTAGTATACCAGGCGACGTGTTTTTTAAAAGATGGTTCCTTGAATAATAGAGTGTTCTCCCATTGGGCCATAACCATGTTGGCGAACGCACCGCCACATGGCGAGCCCATAGCTACCCCTGAAGTTTGTACATACATCTTATTATTAAATCCAAAAAAATTGTATGATAGAATTAATTCAAGTAGGGTCTTGATAATGTAAATTGTGTCATCACTAGCTTTTCTTTCAAACAAGAAATCTCTAACCCATTGAAGGCCTAAATTTTGAGGAATGACTGTATATAAATCGATCACATCTATTGTTACCAGGACAAAGTTTGAGTCAAAAGCAACTTGATTGATATGACTTAAAAAACTCCAGGAATCCTTATTGATTTGTGGTTCTTTTTCTATATAAGGTTTTAAATTATTATCCACATATTTAGCACAAGCGTATAATATAGAATTCCTCCCATCTATTATTGTCCTAAATGGTGGATTTACAATAGATTTGTGTATCTTAGGGGCACCAAAAAATTGAGGCAACCTAGGTGCTGAAATAGTCAGGTATCTAAGGACCTCAGAATCTATGAACCTCTCCAAGAATAGATCTTCCAGTGTAGATCTAACTCTACCATACGCTTTATTTACTTCATTCAAACTTACTTCTTGGTATGGTCCCATATTAAGTTGGTCCGACAACTTATTAATGTACATGTAATGGTCCATAACTACTAAGCCACTTCCCTTGTCGGGCTTCATTATTCTAATATTGCATTCTTGAAATAATTTAATTATGTCACGCTGATATTTGGTGACATTAAGTGATGTATGATTAGTTTGTGGATTTAGTGCTAAAGCCCTTAAATCAAGTTCACATATTTTCTCAAAAGTTTTTAAGTTGTCAATCAAGGGTGGATTAAATAGACTCGCTATTCGAAATGGATTAGTTATTAATGAACCTTTACCCATTAAAAATGTTAAGTTTAACTTCCTGACAAACAACTTTAAATCTATTATAGTTATAACTAAATCAAAGTGTGTGTCTGGAACAAATGTGAGACCTTTAGAAAAAAAGTCAACTATATCTTGTTCTATAACTAATGATGTATAGTTGTAGATCTTAAAGTCACCCTCTGAACTTAATACAATGGTGGGTGTCATTTCTTTTGTTATTTCCGTCTCTGATTCCGTTTGTTCCTCATATTCGATTGATTTGGGTTCGACCTCAAGTTCCTCTGTTGTGCATTCTGCCCCTGCCCAAAATCCTGTTCCTCTTGGTTGACAGAAGCATCCACAGTGTTATTATCAGTCTGTTGATGCCTGTCGACATTCACATTAGTATTCCCTTGAAAAAATTGTTCTTGATTACATGGGGGTGTGCTATAAGAATGGTTCTGCACAACTTTACTATAATGCCTTTGTTGTGGTAATTCATTGGCATTATTGTTCTTATTGATGTTATCAAAAGAGGGTACCATGTTCCCTCTTTGTACTCTTTTCTGCGCCACTTTAGGCCCAATCGTAACCGCTGGTGGTCTTGGGTATGCTTGGTTATTAGAGTATTGCTGTAGATCTCTATTAATTTTCTTAGTCTTATTATTAGAAAGTTTACTTATTGTAGCATCTATGCTTGTAAAGATGCGCATGTAATCATATTTGAACATTAAAAATTCAGGGTTACTTTTAATGTCTAGCTCCAAGTTTTCTAAGTCATTCTTAAGTGCGTTAACTTGCTTTGCGTAAAAGTCATTTAGCAGCCTCATGTATTCAAAACCTTGTTTATCAAATAAAGCCAGCAACTGTTTATGAAACTCTGACCCTTCAACCAAATTTACTGGAAAACACCATTGTCTTAAACCTTTAGGGATTATATTATTATCCAGGCATTGCTCTAAATAGGCTATTTCCAGTTGATACTTCTTACATTTGTACAGTTTGTAGTCAAATTCACCAATTAGATTAGAAATATTGCTCACGTTGGAATCAGTTTGTTGGTCTACAATAGTAGCTGCATTATTACCATGAAAAAAGTTATTGTTTTTTAAATAATTGGCTATAGAAGGGCCATTATTATTGTCTCTAAAGAATTGTTCATTACCTTGTCTTAATGTGTCTTTAGCCGCTAGTGGTGTCGCTTGGTTCATCAAAGTGCTAGCTCCCATGCTAGCATTAAATTCAGCATTAGATCCAGTAATGTGCATATTTACATCTTTAGCGGTGTGTTGGTGGCTTGTATTACACCGCTCGCCCTCATTGACGCTCACGTTACTCAAAGTTCTCTGTGTATTGATAATCCCAGGCATGGAAGTAAACTGCAAAAAGTCATTATCCATTTTCTCAAATCTCTGGGTTAAGGTCTCCACCCGACCCATGAGAACATTAATAAGAGTAGTTAAATTACCGTCGGTGTTCCTAACCGACTCTTCCGGTGTTCGTTGGTTTAAAATACCGCTGTTCAGCTCATCCATTGTATCCAGTAGGTTTTGCGATACTTGTGATACGATACGGTGACTTTAAGATCTACAACTATACATCATTAGTTATAGAACAAGATATAGTTGACTTTTTTTCTAAAGGTCTCACATTTGTTCCAGACACACACTTTGATTTAGTTAAAACTATAATAGATTTAAAGTTGTTTGTCAGGAAGTTAAACTTAACATTTTTAATGGGTAAAGGTTCATTAATAACTAATCCATTTCGAATAGCGAGTCTATTTAATCCACCCTTGATTGACAACTTAAAAACTTTTGAGAAAATATGTGAACTTGATTTAAGGGCTTTAGCACTAAATCCACAAACTAATCATACATCACTTAATGCCACCAAATATCAGCGTGACATAATTAAATTATTTCAAGAATGCAATATTAGAATAATGAAGCCCAACAAGGGAAGTGGCTTAGTAGTTATGGACCACTACATGTACATTAATAAGTTGTCGGACCAACTTAATATGGGACCATACCAAGAAGTAAGTTTGAATGAAGTAAATAAAGCGTATGGTAGAGTTAGATCTACACTGGAAGATCTATTCTTGGAGAGGTTCATAGATTCTGAGGTCCTTAGAAACCTGACTATTTCAGCACCTAGGCTGCCTCAATTTTTTGGTGCCCCTAAGATACACAAATCTATTGTAAATCCACCATTTAGGACAATAATAGATGGGAGGAATTCTATATTATACGCTTGTACTAAATATGTGGATAATCATTTAAAACCTTATATAGAAAAAGAACCACAAATCAATAAGGATTCCTGGAGTTTTTTAAGTCATATCAATCAAGTTGCTTTTGACTCAAACTTTGTCCTGGTAACAATAGATGTAATCGATTTATATACAGTCATTCCTCAAAATTTAGGCCTTCAATGGGTTAGAGATTTCTTGTTTGAAAGAAAAGCTAGTGATGACACAATTTACACTATCGAGACCCTACTTGAACTAATTCTATCATACAATTTTTTTGGATTTAATAATAAGATGTATGTACAAACTTCAGGGGTAGCTATGGGCTCGCCATGTGGCGGTGCGTTCGCCAACGTGGTTATGGCCCAATGGGAGAACACTCTATTATTCAAGGAACCATCTTTTAAAAAACATGTCGCCTGGTATACTAGATACCAGGATGACATGTTCTTATTATGGAAAGGCCCTACTGAGGAGGTACAATCATTTATTCAGGATATCTCACAATTAACTGATTTTTTGCAATTTACTTATGAAGTACATGATAATAATATAAATTATTTAGACATTGCATTACATAAAGACAATGTTAAGAAGAGGTTTAAGAGTAAAATATATAGAAAACCCACATATTCTAATGGGTTTTTACATTACTCTAGTTGTCATCCTGGCCATCAAAAGAAGGCCGTAATAAAAGGGCAAATGGTAAGAGCAGCCAGGATGATTACTGATGAAATAGATTTTATTGAAGAATGTAAAAACCTATGTGCAATGTTTCTTAACAGAGGTTACCCATTAACATTAATAGAAGAAATACGTTTGGAAGTAACCATTAAAAGAGAAACTGGGTACTTTAGGCCACTTTTACACCAGCAAGTCTTTGAAAACAGCTTACAAACAGTGATTGTCCCAAGGGATACGTTTCAAGGTCAGGGACCAGAAGTTAATATTAGATTTTTATGTACATTTTCAGTTGATCACCATTATATTAGAAATATATTGTGTAAAAATTGGAGATTAATAATTGAAGACAAGGATCTTCTCAGGTTATATGGGACCCAGCCTAAAATTGCATATAGACGTGGAGTCAGTTTAAAGATGTTATTTGAGTCATGTAAACCAAGTATGTCAAAAAGAACTAAAGGTATGCTGAAATGTGGCAATTGCCATCAGTGTCCTTTTGTGAAGGAAGGTACTACTATTGAAATTAATAACAATATATATAAAATTATCGGTACCTTTAATTGCAATACGAAATCAGTAGTATATGCAGCTAAGTGTTCATTATGCTCAGCCTTCTACATAGGGAAGACTGAGTGTAATTTTAAAAGGCGCATATATGAGCATCAGTATGCTATTTCTAAAAAAGACACAAATAATGCACTGGCATGTCATATTATGGAGCAACCAGATCATGTTTTTAAATACACTATACTAAAACATGTTAATGATAGTGTCCATTCAGGACCGTGGCAGATCCTTCTTGAAAAAGAGGAACTGTTTTGGCAAATAAGAACTTATGCACACATTAGCCCAGGGTTGAACAAACACGTCTCTTTGGCATGTATACTTAAACATCTAGCATCAAAAAGATGAGACATAATATAAATTAACGTGTATAGTTATAATGATATCTAGAGCTTTATATAATTTACCGATGATGTTTTATGGTAAATAATACATAATATATTTGCATGTAAATCATAAATTATAATAAAATATTTAATTTATTTATATAATAATTAATAATATACATATATATTTATTTTATATATATATTTTTATACATTTTCTAATATTTCTTATCCATTTGAGTGAGATAGTGTACTGTTTAAGCATGATTGGTTTTTTGGTTCTTTGGTTTTTATATGCACATGTTAAATTAGCATGTTTGGCTCATATAAGTATTGATTTTTTGAGATGTTTTTTTGATTTTGTTTATTAACTATCTTAAGAAGTAACAATTTTCAATAGTAGTAACAATAATACATTTTAAGTTATGTTACATCAATAACATATCAATTATATCATGTGTTAGGTTTATTAGTTATTATGTTTAATAACATCAGTTTTTATAACATATATGTATATTTATATTTAATTACATATACATAACGTTTTTTAGTTTGTGTATATATAGTTAAAGTTCAGTTTAACAAAATGCTACATACATAAAATATACAAACAGTAATATTGCTTTCCATTGATACACTTCCAGCTTTTGGCTTGGGATGTAGATTAAATATAAAATTAAATATAAGAAATTTCGTGGGGTAAACTGCGTAGTTTAATATATTGTAGATATTAGTCATGCATTATTATGTTTATAACATTTATTTCATGCATTTTATATTTTATATTTTAGAGTTGTGGTAATACCTCGGATTATATGTTTGTGTTATTCTGATATTTTAAAGTAATGAGAAGAAGGAATGAATATTAATTAACCATTTAATGAGTTAATTGAACACATGATCTAAAAGTTTATTTAAGGAACGTTGTATTAGTTACAGGTTTGTCTGAAGAAGGAAGGATACTATTTCTTCCGAAAGCGCTAATTAAACTTTGTTTCTTGGATTTTTACACTTCGTGGTAGCGTTTTTGCATTGAGCTTCATACTTCTGGCTTTTATTTTTACTGCTATGAAGAGGTATTTATTCACATTTACGGCTTTAGTTTATCCTGGTGTTGAGCAAGAACAGTGACACATTTTATTAAATGCAGAACACTACCACAAGCAAACATTTACTTCATTGTGTAAACCATTTGATTTTAACATTCTACAGTCTTAAAGTGACGCATTTTATTAAATGCAGAACACTACCACAGGCAAACATTTACTTCATTGTGTAAACCATTTGATTTTAACATTCTAATAAATGCAGAACACTACCACAAGCAAACACTTACTTCATTGTGTAAACCATTTGATTTTAACATTCTACAGTCTTAAAGTGACGCATTTTAATAAATGCAGAACACTACCACAGGCAAACATTTACTTCATTGTGTAAACCATTTGATTTTAACATTCTACAGTCTTAAAGTAACTACTATTTTAATTTTCATGCAGTGCATTTCACTTTTACATCATTTTAATCCAGGATTAACTTGGTACAATACTGTCAATTTCAAGTATTCTTCTTTCCCCTGATGTTCTTCTAACAATACGCATTTTTGCATTGCACACAGTTATTTGCTCCCCTATCCTTAATTTAACATTTTTTTAATTGCTTGATCCACACACATCATTTAAAACTGACAAAGCATATAATACACTATACCTTGGCTGATTCAGTTACATAGCTATGTTCATTTAAGTTAAACTCTCCAGCAATGTTAAAGTTTTTCCTCTGCATAACATTTACAGGCTTTACAATTCTGCATCCAAACATACCTATTTGGCAGCCTATTATGGTGGAATATGCTCTAGAATAAAATTCAGCCCGGGCTACTATGTTTTCTGTTGCTCTTAGCTACAAGATAAAAAAGCACACACTGAAGTATGAACTTTGCTACATACCTTGTAGTTTGCTCTTCAAAATGTTTTGCAGTTTTTTCTTTACTTCATACGTTTATTTATTTACTTATTTATTTATTTTTATTTTACGTTTGTTGACCAGGCTAATCCAACTGGATATATGTCCATTTTCAGTAGAGGCCTGGGGAGATAAGCTCCAATAAGCAGATAATACACTACACAGATAATAGCAATATCAGGTACAGTAAAATTTTAAGACTGGAATGCAATTTTACATAGCAGCTTAGTAAACGTATAACTAACATGTTATAAAAAGAAAATAAAAACAAGTATTTATAAAGTAGAAACGTGTGTGTGTGTGTGTGTGTGTGTGTGTGTGTGTGTGTGTGTGTGTGTGTGTATATATATATATATATATATATATATATATATATATATATATATATATATATATATATATATATCAAACAAGAGCAACAAAGAAGAAATCCACAAGAGCTGTTTAATTTATTTGACATTTGTTGACTGGGAAAGTCCACTGGGCCAGCAACCCAATTTCAATTCAGGCCCGGGGAGAAAAGCTGAAGTTACAGTTTCAAAATAGTATTATATAACAGCAAATTTGCAAAGTATTTATGGTGTACATTGGTAACAACATTAAAGTATTGATTCAAAAACCATTTATATCCAGTGTGTTTGTCTTTAAGTCATACAGTTAAACAATTACGTACATAAACACTCATTTAAGCTATTTATGCAGTTCAGTGGCTAGAAGTGGGAAATATCTTGATATAAAGCAAAAACATAGAGATTGTACAGAGGTGCAAAGAAGATTTGAAGTACTAATTAATCGGTAGTAGTGAAAATAACTTTTTATTTAGTAAGCTTGACAGTGTTTGTGTACAATCTTTATCTAAGCCTGATAAACATATTCTAAGTATTATTTATTTAATGTATTTATACGTGTTTTGTTTGTTAATCAGGTGAACTTTTCCAAAGGCTCTTTTCACCCACAGCTCAAGCCAAGATGATTGCAACATTGTTTTTAAAACTTAACATAGAGAACAAATTCCATACAATTTTGTTGAAGTTTGAACTGGACAACAAAACAGTACGGTAGCAGAAAACATGCATACGTTCGGTTGTAGAAAGTGGCATCAAATGAAATCTTGTTTGTTATAAACAAACTGTTACTAAATGTCTAGGTGGTGTATAGCAGAAATGGTATACTAGCATTAGTATACTATATACAGTATGTACATTTTACAGCAACTTAGGTCACCCGTTATGTTCTTGCAAGTTACCTTACTGCTGAATTTGTTTCATATTGCTTTAAATGTGCCGTATTTATACAGGAAGTAAAGTAACATCCACAGATTATGGGCCTGTCACTACCATCTTTTCTGCATGTAATTATTACAAGAGAATATTGGCAAGCAAATAAACTGACAAGGGTGAAATAATTTTTTGCATGGTGACACATTTATTCACTTACCAATAAAGTTTATTCTAACATGGCACATTGCCTTCTCATTAGAGCCCTGTATATTGCCCTAAGACTGAATGTAGCCTACTCATCCCAACACTTTGCACTGTTAGTTTCAACAATGTGAAGTAGTTAAGTGGTTCACCACCTACCTCCACTGCTGGATACTTCATGTTACATAATTGAGCAATAAATCAGATAACGGCACCTTTGCGAGGACCACTACTGTTGTGCATATTCAGAAATAAATTCCTACAGTCTCCACCAGACCTAGATCATATATTGTGTGCTGATGATATCTTCAGCATTAGATGATACGCACCCACCAAAGGCCTACAAGCAGCTCTACAAAAAGACTGTTTTTTCATGGAACTGGTTACTATCATACAGCTTCAGTGTAACTTGACAAAGTCTACAGTAATGTTGTTGGATATCTTTAAGAGTTTACCACACACTGGGAACTCCTTTTACAAGTTACAAAACGGAAACATGTAGGGATTTGGGTAGGTGAAAATCTCTGATTTCACTGCTGTATGGAAAACGCAGTGGATAGAGTATTTCCCAACCACAGTATTTTTATGTATTATCAAATGTTCTCAGAAAGGAGTTAAGGAAAGCAGCAGGACTAAATGTATTAAAGGTGAATAATGCTCTACCAGTAATACCACTTAACCTCCCTCATTCAGTATCTCCATATTTCCAGTTGCAGAAAATAAAATAACATATTTTGCTATATTTTCTTGCCTGGATCACAAAAAGACCATCCTGTAGCATTCTGGCTCCCTGTCAATGTCAAACCTTCCATTTAAAATTTTGTAACCTTCAGACTTGATCTCAGTTATTGCTTCCACTGACAAATTACTTTAAAAGCAAACTGCCCTTCTGTTTTCTCAAGACTAGCTACGTCTACTTTAATCTTTGCTATTGGGGAAAGATCTTTTCCTAAAAACACATCTGTGTCATGGAATTCTTTACCATGTCCAGGGCCATATCCAGAACAAGGTAACCTAGGTAGCTGCTGAAATACACTCTAGCTGCAGTGGTCTGCTTGGATGAGAAAGGCTGTGACCTGCTTTTGTAGTGCAGGGTTTGATTGCTTCAGGCTTCATTTATCTACTGTGTGACTCTGTCCAACGCACTTCACCAGACAGTGGTCCTGGGCTTTCCCAAGCTGTTAGAAAATGCATTGCATATTTTTTTTTAAATTTCTGTGCCCTTCACATAGACGCTAGTTAGTGCTTTAGTATATGCTGTTTGACTGAGTCACAACACATCTATTGTAGTTTAATGGGTTGTCAGATGCATTTTTAAGAATTGACTTTCAAGGAAAAGTTGTTTACTGTTGCACATGCTGTGTCTGTCTTCAGGGTGAAATTATTCTGCTTTGTTTAGCAAATGACTGTCGGCGTTTTGCTGTAAAATCTGAAATAACAGATGTTATGTTGTCCTATATCACCTTCATTCTTACTGGTTGGGTTCAGAACCAATCGTTGGTTCTGACTCGGCCTTATACTAAAGCTCGAAGTCTTCCACTTGACTCGTGGCTGAATCCCTATCTCATCATGCACTGGTGTACTTCCCCAGATCTTGTTTGGCACTAAACAGATCGAAGGTTCTTCCATATTGACCGTGGCTAAGTTTGCATATTTTACTTTTTTCCTACTACTTCAAAGATTTTCCTTTAGTGTAGCATAGTATAGTTACAGATTTACCTAGAACAGTTTCTCTTAAGGTATTACAGTGTAACGTTTATCTGCTAAAAGGATTTGAAGTTTGGTCATCGTTTCCTCGTCAGGCCTTGTTCCCTATCCCATACTAAATTTGAATCCACATTTAGCATTCACTTAAGCCTTTCCTTTATGCTCTGTTTAAGTTAGAAGTGTGTCAAACCTTTCTTCACTTGTATTTTTTACTTAGCTCGTTAGTTAGCTGAGCTTGTGCCCGTTTTATATATTTATATATATATATATATATATATATATATATATATATATATATATATAGAATATATAGAATATATATGTAGAGCCGCAGTGGTACAGTGGTTGCATTGTTGCCTCACAGCAAGAGGTTCTCCCGTTCGATTCTCAGCTAGTGTGTGGGGAGTGCCTTCTGTGTGGGGTCTGCATGTCCTCCCCGCAGTCGAGTGGCCTCCGAAAGACATGCGTAAATGGGCGTGCCTTCGCTGAAGGTTAGGCATCGGGCTGGCAACTCTGCATCATAAAAATCTACTGCCAATCATTAGTGAACCGGAGTTCCGCTGTGGCGACGCCTTAGCGGGAAAAGCCGAAAAGACAAACAACAAGTCTATTAGTGTGTGCTGTGGTTTTAGATATATTCTCTAAGTGGGTCTGTTTTCCAGATATAATCTGTGTGATTCCTTTTGTTTTTTTTTTTATATTTGTACAGTTAAACAGTTATCAAACCTGTTGTGTGTTTTTCTATTAGTCTTTCGCTAAGCATAATGTCCAAGGAACAAAAACAGATGAAGCCATCTGGCTTCAAAAAAAATTACAAAAATTCTCCCAAAAAATGTCCATAACTGATGGATATAGTGTGTGTGTTTACTGTCTTGGGGCTATTCATTTGCAAGAGACCATGTACCTTTTGTCACTCATTTAGCTCTAGGGTTTTGCAAGAAAGGAAAAATAAATTAAAAGTGAGAGGACTTCTAAAGACCCCTTTCTCTGAGGCTTTAGAGGGTCAGAGCACCTCCAGCAAGTCCAAATCATCTTCCTTGTCACTCTCTTCAAAATCTGGCAGACCTGAAAAAAGGCCTTCTCATCTTCTTCAGGCTATTCAGAGCCGCCAGTGAAGATGCCAAAAATAACTTCTTTCGATCCGAAGGGATCTGGATCTGAAAAGTCTCCTTCCTTGGTGCCAAAGGACTCGGAACCAAGAGAAATACAAAGTTGGAGCTGGTCACCTGAACTGTTACCAGACTCCGCTATATTGAGATCTTCTACATTACAAAGATCTGGTTCACCATCCCTTTCCTCTAGGTCCTCCAGAAGCCTTTCAGACAATGATGAGGATGGGGTGGTGCGTAGACCTATGAAGACTCCGGCACTGGAAAACTCCTATCTGCTCCAGCCCAGCCAGTTTTGGAGCCAGCAAAGACCTTTTCATCCACTTTGATTCTTCCTCTGAGCCAGTCTGGAACATTGGAGCCTGAATGCCTGGAACCTATTGTGATAGAAGATTCAGTTCTGAGACCCACTGTGGGGCTTTCAGACCCATTGTGTACTCTGACATCCTCAGTGCTGTCAAAGATGTCTAGGAGCCTAAGCTCTCTGGTCAGGTCCAGAGGGGAGGCTCGGACCCAAGATTTTTCAGTTCCGACCTTACATCTTAGGGCCTTGGCGTGGGTGAGCTCAGCTCCTACATTAGCTTCAGAGCTGGCTCCCTTGACTCTAGGTTTTCCTCTGCTCCATCAGAACCAGAGGTGTCCTCAGATCAGGGGAGAGGGGCTTTCGAGCTGATGAGGAGTGTGCTGTCCTCTCCTACAGCTCTACACAAGGGTTCTGACATTCTTCCCCTGAAAGCAGTGGCTTCTGTCTATGCACCTCCCACAACCACAGGACAGTGGAGATTCTAGGCCTCAGGGTACCCCATTGGGAAAACAACATTCTACCAAAACCTCTCCAGATTACCGTTCTGAAGAGGGCCCCCGAAAGAGACTTTGCAAGAGGAAGTATATACACTCCCTTGAGTCTGTTACATCTGACACTGACCTCGAGGAATCAGAAGGGTCCCCATGGTTGCCCTCTGAGGATATCTCCTTTGCAGATATCCTAGAAATCCTTAAGCAGAGAGATGACTGAAAGTCCATCATCCCTTCTCAGGAGGAGTCAATGTACCTGAAGGCCTTTAGATCTCACCCTACAGCCACCTGGGTGTCTCAGTCTTTCGACAAACTCATGGAACTAGTTAGTTGAATGGCGTGGGATTCTCCATACACAATGGAACCAGTCCCTTGGAGGCCTAACAAATTTATTGCAGCCCCAGATGACAAACCTTTTCTTTCTAAGGGCATACCTGTAGATGCTATGGTGGTGGCAGCAGCTACCAAGAAGTAACTTTCTGAGACATCCTCATCTGTTCATTCACCGGACAAGGACTCTCATAAGATGGACAGATATGGGAAGTACATTTTTTCTTCAGCGGCTTTTACCCTCAGATCACTTGACACATTTTACAAGGCTTAAGAGAAATCTCCTAAAGGAGCTAGGAGATACTCCTCAAGGTTCAGTAGCTGCAGAGGCCTCTGATAAGGTAGCCTCTCAGCTGTCCACCTTAAACTCAGTAGTGAACTCCTCCATGAGACTCATCTCATATGCAGCAGGTGGAGCGAGTAGGTCAGCGGGTTCAGGAGTTTCCCTAAGGAGACAGTCTTGAATGTGCTTGAGCAATTTTGTGGAACCCTTTAAGTCTAACCTTTGTCAATGCCCCTTTCAATGGTTCCTCACTCTTTGCACCAAACGTTAAAGACACACTCACCAGATTTGAGGAGGAAGGAAAACTCTCTCTGCCATTGTAGTACCTTTTTTCGTACCTTCGAGACCTTATCCCAAAGGTCAGAAAGGGGGAACGTGGTTCAGAAAATCCCAGGGAGTTTTTCAGGATGCACATGGTGAAGCTTTCCCCAGGGGCAGAGTGGGAAGTAATAATGGCAGACGCCATACTCGCAGCAAAGGGGGTCCGCAAAACCAGGGCAACCATGATTCCTTTCATGGCAGGCTCTTCCAGTGCTCCTGAAGGGAGGTCCACCTGTTCACCTGTGGAGGCAGTCAGGGGTCGATTATCTTTGTATCCAGAAGCCTGGCTAGAAATAACAAAAGACAGATGGGTAGAAAGCATAATATCCAGAAGTTACTCCACACCCTTTTCTCTTCCAGTCCCATGCATAAGAAACATCCCGGATGTTCCAACTAGTCAAAGGGAGCAAGCAACTATAGAAGTCCAAAAGTTGCTAGACAAGAGTCATCCAGACAGTCCCCCCAGACCAGATAGGATCCAGAACTTACTCAAGATTCTTTAGTGCCAAAAAGAACAGAGGACTGGAGACCCATCTTGGATCTCAGCAAATTAAACAAAGCTGTGAAAAAGATCAAGTTCCGGATGGTGACACTGCAGCTGATTCTTCCCTTTCTCAGGAAAGACAACTGGATGTGCTCTCTGGACCTCCAAGATGTGTACTACCACAAACAAATGGACAGGCCATCAAGGAGTCATTTGCACTTCCGGCTGGGAGCCAGTCATTACCAGTTTTGAGCTCTGCCCTTTGGTCTCACTACAGCCTCCAGAGTGTTCACCAAAGGCATGGCAGTAGTCACAGCTCACCTTAGGCGGCTAGGATTCCAGGTGTTTCATTATCTAGATGACTGGCTGCCAACTGCCACCACCAAGCATCTACTACAGCAAGCAGGAGACACTACCTTACATCTTTGCTTCCACCTGAGAATAACCATAAACTCAGAAAAATCTGTGTTGTTGCCTTCTCAACATATTAACTTTATAGGAGCAGATCTTGACACAGTCACTATAATGGTGAAACTACCTGCAGAAAGAGTTTCTCCACTCAGACAACAAACTTCCAATCTTCTGTCAAAGACGAGAGTGAAGGTAAGAACAGTTCGAAAAGTCCTAGGAACCATGTCAGCAACGATAACCTTGGTTCCCTTAGCTTGCATGCATATGAGGGTTCTTCAGTGGCTTCTGTTCTCTCAATGGTCATTACAACAACTTCCTATGTCCCATGGAATCAGGATTACGGAATCTTGCAAGAGAGACCTACGATGATGGCTTATTTTCAGTCACATGACGGCAAGTCAACCCTTTCAACCACAACCTGTGGCAACAATGACCACGGATGCCTCCCGGATAGGGTGGGGGGGCATTATCTAGGGAGGATGGTCCAAGGCACCTGGCAGGAATATGAGGCCCATTTGCACATCAATGTCCTAGAGATGAGAGCAGTGCTATTGGTGTTGCAGGCACTTCAGGACTCTCTTCCGCTAGGAACAATTGCTATTCAGACAGACAACATGTCAGAGGTCTGGTACATAAAAAAGCAAAGAGGAACTAGACTTACCCCCTTTGTTGAGAGATGCTCAGAGTATGGCGATGGGCAACATTTTCCCAGTGCTTTCTGGTCGCAATACATATCCCAGGGAAATCCAGCGTGACAGCGGACAGACTCAGCAGGGAGATACTAATGCCTCATGAGTGGTCCCTAAAACAAGAGATAGCGGAAGGGATATTCTGAAAATGGGGCCAGCCTTGCTGTGACCTTTTTGCCACCCCTATGAATTCCAAATGCAGCAGCTACTTTGCCCTGATTCCCCCCTCTGGGGGAGTCACCAAGAGACGCACTTGTACATGATTGGCCCTCGGGACTACTTTATGTATTTCCCCCTTTCCTGTGATACCTAAAGTCATTCAGAAAGCCAAATCACTGGGAAGAAAACTCATCCTCATTGCCCCATACTGGCCTCATCAGATTTTGTTCCCCTTCTTCTGGCTTCATCTTCAGGTGGAACCGTGGGTTCTGGACCCAGTTCCAGGCCTTCTAACTCATACATCCGGAACACCCCATCCTTCTCTCCACACCCTCAAATTGACAGCGTGGCTGCTCCAGTTCCAAATATAGTCAGGCTTCATAATCTCACGCCAGCAGTGAAACATATACTAATTTCTTCGCACAAGGCCTCAACCAGAAAGTTATAGCTCAGTAAATGGAGGAGTTTTCATACTGGGCTTCGACAAAGAACATTGATCCCTTTTCTGCCCTGGTCAGCTCTGTTCTTGAATTCCTGGCAGAACTGTTTCACCAAGGCTCCACTACAGCTGCTCTTAAAGTCCAATTGGCTGCAATTTCCAGTTTTCATATAAGTGATTTGACCCCAAATTTGATGTCACACAGGTTGTGCAAAGCCATCCTAAACGGCACTTCTTTGCTAAGACCTTCCATTACAGACCCTCTTCCACCTTGGAATTTAAATTTTGCCTTATCTCACCTAACCCTTCCTCCCTTTGAGCCGGCATCAACATGTGATCTCAAATTTCTGTCATGGAAAACTATTATGCTCATTGCCATCACTTCTGCCAGAAGAGTCTCAGAACTACAAGCTTTATCAATCAAACCTCCCTATATGATCTTCCAAAAGGACAGGGTGTCTCTTCAAACCAATCCACCTTTTTCACCAAAACTATGCTCAGAGACTACTCTAAATCAATCTATTGAGCTGCCAGTTTTTCCCCTAATCATGGCAACAAGGCAGAATATAAGCTCCATCAATTGGATGTGCATAGACACCTACGCTTCCATTTACACAGAACTAAAGACTTCAGGAAATCTGATCAGTTGTTTATCTCTTTTTCAGAAACTAAGAAAGGTATTCCCATTTGTAAGGTCACACTCTCAAACTGGCTTTCAAATTGTATCACTTATATTTACACTGCTAATAAGAGAGATCTGCCCTTTAGAATCAAGTTCCACTCCACAAGAGCTATAGCAACATCATTTGCTTATCAAGCTTGACTGTCACTAGACAGCATTTGTGCCACTGCTATGTGGACACAGCCTCATACCTTTATCACTCATCACAAAGTAGATTTGGCCTCCAGGGACAGGGCCTCCTTTGGTTCCACTGTCCTGAAGAATGTACTCCCGTGAGCCACTGAGGCATTATGGTGCTAGGGACGCTGTTCAACCAGGACAACATAACATAAAGAAGTTATGTACTCACCATAACATTCCATGTTTGTTGTCCATCTTGCCTTCATTCTTACATCTCTCCCACCTTCCTACAGCCCAGGGCTTCTGGAGGGCTTAGAGGTTTTTCCTTGTGGCAAGGAAGTTCTCTGACTTTCTTTGTTGTCAGTATACTCTCTAGAGTATCTTATATGCAAACCCATTACTATGGTTATCAGCAAACAAGATCTGGGGAAGTATACTAGTGCATGATGTGATAGGGATTCAGCCACAAGTCAAGTGGAAGACTTTGAGCTTTAGTATACGGCCGAGTCGGACCAGAGTATCTGTTCCGAACCCAACCAGTAAGAATGAAGGCCAGATGGACAACAAACATGGAACATTATGGTGAGTACGTAACTTCTTTTTTTAAATGAAATCCATATCTGATCACTGTAAAAGTAAAGAAAAAAATAAATAGTATTCACACTGACAGGTTTGAATAGTATTTTATGGTAATTGAGGAGCAACAACCAAGTAATGAGATACTGATATGGCAGGGGGAGCAGTCTCTTACCCTGCCTAGGGCTCATTTGACCATGATTCGATTCTGACCATAGGACAGTAAGAACTGTAAAGGAATGCCCCCTTTTAGGAAGACAATCAAGAAACATCTTAAAAGAATGTACAAGGCCACCTGCTTTCTTAATAATGGCCTTCTAGACCTTTGCAACTGTATTGTTAAGTTTTTGTTTCTCCCTGTGGACATGTATGTAAAATGTTTGTGAAGATGCATGAAAATTTTAAATGTGTACTTTACATGAATTGTTAAAGCACACACACACACACACACACACACACACACACACATACATATGTGTGTATTTATATATATGTTGTAAAATTCACAAACCCAATGCAGTGCAGCCACACACAGAGACGGGGTTCCACGCCAATAAAAATAAAATAAATACCAATCCGAAAAGCCGGTACCCCTGATGGCAATAAAACGATACTAGTAATCCAAAAAAATCCAAAAAATACGTTGCTGAAGACTCTGTTGCAAATAAATGTCCATTTATTTAGAAAAAGGAGTGAGCGCTTTCGCCATAAGGCTTTATCAAACTCTTAAACATCAAAACCTTCATTTAAAATCTTTTATAAAACATAAAAATCGCTCTCATTGGTTAAAAAGTATGTACACGTCACAGTTTCTTAAAGCAGTAGTTCACATACTGCCTTCTGAACGATGTTCCTTCATGCCACAAAGTCCACAACACTGACTGCTTGGAACACCAATGTTTCATTAAAGGTAAGTAACCTGATGGCCAACCCGACAAACTGAAACTAATGTAAAGAAAACACATCCATGTGGGGATTTTGCCCCTTACACCTCTCTATGTGGGGGGCTGGGCCCCCCCCACTAAATATACTAACTCAGAGATCACACTAACATGGATGGTCAAGGGCAGAAGTTGACATGCTGGCAAAGCAGTTACTTACCTTTAGTTACACATCTGTGCTCCATGTTGTGGACTTTCGGTGTTCTCTGCTCGATGTTATGAAAGTTGGGTAAGTGGGATTTCGTTTATATGAAGAGGACCTGTATATGTATGTATAAAAAAGCTTTTTTACTCCAGTTACCATCAGGTCTCACTCTCCTCCCTCCCTCCACCAGTTGCCCCACTGACCCATTCCCACCACCATCTTGTGGGTGAAGATGGAGTAAGTCAGGGAGTGACTATCATTTACATGGTCAAATGTTTTTTCTTTTGCTTATGCTTTATTCTCCTAAGATGCATGCCCAGAACATGCTCAGGGGCTTGGCATGCATTGGGCTCTTTGACTGCTATCTGCACATCTATATGCAAAGTAATCAAATCCCAGTCTCCATACTATGGTGCACCACAGTGTGATCCCAATCCCCACCAGGACTTCAACCACTGAAAATGTGCACAGACATTCACTCTTCTTCAAAAAAACAAAAAAGGGGGGGAGTGGCCCCTGCACTTTAATTCCCCTCTCACCCCTTCTGCATCTTTTAGTGCTAGGGCCGCTTATCAACCACCCCCACCCCACCCATAGTTTCCTGAGTCGCAGTCAGGGGCCTAGTCTTCTACTCAACAATATGTAATTAAACATTCTTTTTCATCTTGAATTTACTGCTGTGTAATGAGATATAGTATTATGCTGCTACTACAAAAGCATTTGGATACAGCTACAAAAGTATGTAACTTAATGCTTTTTCTAATAATTATTTTTATTTATATTGTTTAGTCAGGTGCCTGTAATACTTATTGTGATATGATACTGTTGCACACTGTCTTCATCTTGTGAGTGTAAAGGATCTACAGACCAGATCTCACCCATCCAGTTAACAAATGTAATAAAATAAAGATATATTTTGAACCTCCTGTTTGTTGATAAGGTTCTTGACAAGGTGGTCTACATGCAACTTGATTCATAGTTGAAGTGTAAAAATATAATTGATTAATTCCAGTCAAGTTTTCAGTGTAATTCTAATGTAGAGATAGCCCCACCACAGTCATGAATTATCACCTAGTGGTATGGGATCAGCATTTATGTTTGTTGTTTGTCCTACTTAGATGTATTATCTGCACTTGACATAGTTGACCAGTGTGATGCTACTGGACTGCTTCAATCTATTTATGTCCTGTTATAGCTAGGCTACTTTTGAAATACTGCATTTAGTGTTGGTGTTTAGTCAGGTGCGACTCTTCATGACCTCAGCAAAGTTATCACACCAGGCTCATCAGTCTACCACTGTGTTATTAAGTTCATGTAAATTAATGCTTCAATACTCATTACTTCAGTTATACATTCTACCCACCTTAGCTGCCATTTCATGTTTCCCTTTGATCGTTTCTAGCATCAATGCCTCCTCGATTGAATCTTCTTCACATTATGTGTCTAACATGTTTGAGTTATAAAGTATGCTATCATACCTTCCAGTGAACAGCTTGGATTTATTTCCTTAAGTATTGACTTCTGAGCATCTTACAATCCACAGAATCCTCAAACTTTTTTTTTTTTGCACTACAGAATTTCAAGTCCATTGATTTTCTGATGCACAAACTTATCTACACTCCAAATTTCACACCAATATATTATTTCTTGGAAAAATATAACTTTGATTATATGGCTGTTTGACACTGGGGTGTCTGCTGTTTAATATATTATCCAAATTTGCCATAGCGTTTGTCCCAAGAAACAAGTATCATAATTTCACAGCTGCATTCTCCGTCTTTGGAGTTCTTTGAGCTCAGAAAAAAATCTCCCACTGCCTCTGTTTTTTTCTCAGTATATTTGCAAATAATCAATAATTTAGATAATATTTTTATGTTGAGCAGCAAATCAACTTTTCTCCCTTGCTATTCCCCCTTTATCAACATGGTCTTTTGTCTGCATGTTTACATTTATTAATATTGTTCCCAGCAATTCTGATAGCAGCACCTGATTCATTTATCCTGGTGTTTCATATTGTTCAAGACTGGGGGCACCTGTAATTAGAATTCTCGTGCTAGAAAGCTTTTTATATACCTAAATCTAATTTAAACTTCTCAGATCTAAATAATTATTGTCTGATTACTCTAAATAACAAAGGCATTAATATTTTGTTGCTATGTATGTGAACAGATTAAAAAGGCTTTTTTTATTTTTCCATTTCACTTCATTTCAGATAGACAAACTGCGTATCAGACTTCAACATAATACTGTCTAATGCTTCTGAACCAGAAATATGTATACCCTGTTATAATTTATGACAATTTATGTTGATGCTGTGAGGGCTTTTGATAGGATCAGTCATAAATTAGTATCTAAAGGACTGGAAAATGAAGACATCCAAGATAGCTACACATTGATCAGCTTATATTCAGCGCAACCAGTGTGAGAAATGAAACTGAAAAGGGCTAGTAACTCTGCCAACTTCAGTAAAATTCAGTTACTGGCTTGCAGGTACACTGTCTAGATGTCAGCAAAGAAGAAACTTAGAAAGCCTGAAATAAGATTGACTAGAAAATACGGAAGGGAAAACACTGACTGGGAAGAATCCTGCAGCTGCTCAAAAAAAGTAGTTCAAGCTTCAGCTTTGGTACAAGAGATGGCTTCCAGTAATGTACATAAAAAAAATAAATCAAATGTACTCAGAGCTGATTAAAATAAATGAAACATTGAAGGGGTATATCAACTCAAACAAAATGCTGGAAAAAATAGAAGCTTTAAGTAGCTATTCAGATGAACTAATAACACTGCAAAAATCTGAGGTTGAAACAACTATAAAAGGCTAGCTGAATATGAGACTTTTCAAGAAGAGCTGTTTCAAAACAAGGCAGAATTAGAGGGCAGAGTACGAGGAGAAAACCTGAGGATGTTATGTGATCCTATCTCGCCTACATTCAGTACTGATGGGCTTGGAGCCGATCCCTCGGCTCCGACTCGGCACGCTATGCTATAGAGCGAGGCCTCTTATTGGCTGAGCTATTTCTTATCCCAGGATGCACCACCACTAATCCCCCAGATCTCGTTTGCCGCTTTCAAGCTAGGACGTGGTCTCAAACTTGGCTGGGCTAAGTACTGTTTTATTCAGACTTTTCCTGTCAGGAAATTTGCTAATTTGAACCCAAAAGCTGTTTTAACAGCTATTGTTGTTGTAAAAGTGTGTTTGGTAAAATCTGTTGAGAAAATTGTGTTTTTCGTTAAGGGAAGGTTTCCCGTTTAAGTTAGAGGGCCTTCCCTATTACTATTACTGTCTAGCGTTTTGTGTTTCCAGAGGTCAAGTACCTGCTTAAGTTAGAGGGGCTTGACCCTCATTTTCTGTGTTTGTGCTACTAGTTTGTGAATTGTTTTTTGTCAAAAAAAAAAAACTTACTTAGTTTTCTCTTTCTGTGTATTAAAATCTTGTTTCTTAGGGTTAGTCAGCATGTCTAAGGAACATAGACCCTCTGGGTTTAACAAGTGCGAGGTGTCGTTATAAAATGTCCATAACGGACGACCACTCCTCGTCGTTTATTGTTTAGGTGCCAAGCACCTACAAGAGTCCTGTAGCATGTGTCACGCCTTTTCTTCGAGAGTCCTCCAGGAGAGGAAGAATAAATTAATTTTAAAAGGTCTGATTAAGCCATCCTTCGAGGAGGCTTTATCTTCCTCTTCCTCTCCTACGAAAAAGAAAAAAGCGTTGGCTCCGACCAGTCTGTTGGAACCGACTGCCAAAAAATCTAGGCAGGCTTCTCCATCGGCTCCACAGACTTCGGAGCCGAGGGCGGAACGATCTGCCTCGATGACTCCAGTCTCGACTCCTCTGGTTTCGGAGCCGAGGACTGGGGCATCGAGAGGCGGGTCACCTTCATCGGCTCCACTGATTTTGGAGCCGATGAGGGTTGCCGGCTCAGACTCTTCCCCTTCGGCGCCGAAGTCCTCATCAGCACCGAGGGAAATTGTTTTGAGATCTCCCTCGGAACCGATAGTAATCGAATCCATTCGGAGCCGGTCCCCTAGTCCTATGGAGCCGATGGAGAAATCGGTTCGGACCCGATCGGTGTCATCTAGATCCACCAAGATGTCTGATTCGGACATCGACAGGGTGCTCCTAAGACTTTTCCAGTCTCCGGTATTTCAAAAGTTAGTTTCGGCTCCAGCCCATTCGGCTTCGGAGCCAATGGTCCACCCTGCTACTATGGTTTCTCCTCCAACAGCCTCGGCACCATTGGAGCCGGTGCTGGTGGAACCAATGGAGGTTTTCGGGTCGGGCCCGACCCATACTCCAACTCCGGCTCTTGAGTCGGAGTTCGGTACGCGGACTTCTTCTGTCGGCCCCGGGGGGGACGCTTCGGGACTGATGTTTTCGGTCCCAAGCCTTCCTCTCGGTCGTCGGCTCGGGAGTGCCGTCTACCGTTGTGGCCACGGAGGTGGGACCTTCCCAGGATTCTGGTGGTCCCGCCTTCAGGGCTATGAGGAGTGCGTTAGCCAAATCTTCTTTGGCTACCTCCACGGTCTCCCCAGCTCCTTCCCTGCATACTGAGACTGGGTCTTTGGCAGTCCCCCTGTCCTTAGACAGCGGAGCCCCGGGGCCTGAGGTTACCCCCACTGGGGTTTCCCCCCCTCCTGGAGGTCCCTCTGAAGCTTCTTTGGAGGAACCCCCCAGGAAAAGATCGTGCAAGAGGAAGCACGTTGACTCCCCTGATGAGTCTCTTACATCAGACACTGATCTTGATGATGCAGAGGGGTCCCCTAAGTTGTCCTCAGATGATGTCTCCTTTGCAGACATCCTGGAAGCCCTTAAACAACGAGGCGGCTGGCAATCCAAACCCCCTTCTGCTGATGAGTCGGTGTTCCTTAAGGCCTTCGGGGCTCAGCCCTCCGCCTCCTGGGTGTCTCCGCCCTTCGACGAGCTCTTGGATTTGATCTGTCGAAGGGCGTGGGAACACCCAGACTCTGTGGAACCGGTGCCTGCTCGTCCTAATAAGTTCCTGTCAACACCCCCGGAAAAAGAGTTTCTGACGAAAGGTGTGGCTGTAGATGCTTTGGTGGTGGCATCTGCTACCCAGCAAGATGTAGCAGAGGCTTCGACGTCCGTCCATCCCCCTAATAAGGAGTCTAGGAGCATGGATCGATGCAGTGGCGCACCCTAAGTTCAGCGGCCTTTACATTAAGGTCCTTGAACTATCTCACGCACTTTACCAGATTTCAGAGGGATCTGATTAAAGAACTTTCCGATACCCTCTTGGGTAACCTGCCTGAGGAGCTGGTCCAGACAGTTGGCTCTCAGCTGGCTATGCTGTCGTCCATATCAAACTCGTCCATGAGGCTCATTTCTTATGCGGCCGAAGGGGCGAGTAGAGCGGTGGGTACAGGCATTGCTCTACGGAGACAAGCCTGGCTCCGCCTGTGTCATTTTGCAGAGGCCTTTAAGTCTTCCTTTGCCGACGTCCCCTTTGATGGGTCCTCCTTGTTTGGACCCAAGGTAAAGGACACACTGACCCGCTGCGAGCAAGAAGGTAAGACTTTGACTGTCGTAGGGGCACGATTTTCCACTCCCTTTCGGCCTTACCCCAAGGCTAAAAGAGGAGGGAAAATGTGGTTCCGTAGATCTCAGAAGTCTTACCCCTCACAGCAGGACCATCCCCCTTCCAGAGGCAGGGGAGGGGGAAATTCTTCTGGAAGACGCCGTCCCAGTGGCGACAGAGGCCCTCGCAACACTGGAGACCGCGAGTCCTTTCGTGGCTCTTCAGCCTTTCACAGTCCCTGAGGGATTGCCCGACTGTGCAGCTCCGGAGCCAGTCGGGGGTCGTTTTTCGAGGCACTTAAAAGCCTGGGAAGGTATCACTCAGGACCGATGGGTGCTTCGAATTATCGCCGGAGGTTACGCCATCCCTTTCTCTCACTCTCCACCTCAGTCCAAAAAAATCCCGGACCCGCCACCCAGTCAGCGGGAAACTGCAGCCTCAGAAGTTTCAAAGGGGCTGCAAAAGGAGTCATCCAATCGGTCCCCGCAGACCAGATCGGATTAGGGACTTACTCAAGATTCTTTTGGTGCCAAAAGACCGGGACTTGAGGCCCATTTTGGATCTCAGCATTCTAAACCATTCAGTCAAAAGTCCAAGTTCGAATGGTCACCCTACAAACCATTCTCCCATTGCTGAAGAAAGGTGTTTGGATGTGCTCCATAGATCTCAAGGACGCTTATTACCATATCATGGTACATCAAGTGGCCAGGAGACATCTGCGCTTCAGCCTAGGAGGCAGTCATTTTCAGTTCCATACGCTGCCCTTTGGTCTCACCACAGCCCCCAGGGTGTTCACCAAATGTTTGGCGGTCATGACTGCTCACCTGAGAAGTCTAGGATTCCAGGTGTTTCCGTATCTAGACGGCTGGCTCCTAACTGCGACCTCCAAGCATCTACTATTGGAGCCTACAAGTCACAATATCACTGGGCAATTCCCTTGGAATCACCTTCAATTGGCCAAAGTCTGTGTTGCTGCCATCTCAACTCATAAGATTCATCGGAGTAGAGATAGACTCAAACCGAATCTTGGGTCTATCTACCTACAGACAGGATACAAACCATACAGGCTCAAGTTCGAGCCTTACTTCCCAGATCCAAAGCCCCAGCCAGAATGGTCCTGCAGCTATTTGGATCCATGTCCGCCATGGTTCTTCTAGTTCCCCTAGCAAGATTGCACATGAGAATTCTCCAGTGGCTTCTTTCAGCTCAGTGGTCCTTTCAGGAACTCCCTCTCAGTCACCTCATATGGATCACGGAAACCTGCAAACGGGACCTTCGCTGGTGGCTGGTGCCCTCCAATCTGGATCAGGGACGACCCATTGTTCCACCTCCTCCTGTGGCCACTTTGACCACGGATGCCTCCCAGATGGGGTGGGGGGGGGCATTCCCTGGGCAGGTCAGTCCAAGGCAAATGGCATCCAGAAGAGACCCTACTTCATATCAACATCCTAGAAACGAGGGTGGTGCTTCTGTCCCTTCAAGCCCTTCACGATTACCTCCCTCAGGGCGTAATTGCCGTTCACTCCGACAACATGTCAGTGGTCTGGTACCTGAACAAACAGGGAGGGACCAGATCCTATCCCCTTTGCAGAGAGGCCATGAGAGTTTGGGAATGGGCAGTGTCGACCAAACGCTTTCTAGTGGCAACTCATATCCCGGGCAAGTCCAATGTGATAGCCGACAGACTGAGCAGAACTATCCTCTCTCCACACGAATGGTCTCTGAACATTACAGTTGCAAATCAGATTTTCAGCAAATGGGGAGTTCCGTGTTGCGACCTCTTCGCGACTCCACTGAATGCGAAGTGCAAAAAGTTCTTCTCCCTCACCCCAGCTCCGGGGAAGAGCCTTATGGACGCACTAGCCTGTCCGTGGCCCACCGGCTTCCTTTATGCTTTTCCCCCAGTTCCTCTCCTTCCCAGGGTGATCCAAAAGGCATCTCTCTTGGGGAGCAAAATGATCTTAGTTGCTCCTTACTGGCCTCGTCAAGTATGGTTCCCTATCTTGAAATATGCTCTGGAAGGTCCATGGTTCCTGGATCAGATCCCAGACCTATTGGTTCATCAGTCGGGACTATTCCACCAGTCCCTACACACCTTAAAATTGACGGCTTGGCTCCTCCTCTTCCGACTATAGTCAGGAGTCATACCTTGGATCCGGAAGTTGTACACATTTTATCTTCGGCCCACAAGTCTGCTACAAAGAAATTGTATTCTAGCAAATGGAAAAGATTTGCTATTTGGGCTCAACTCTGGGGTCTGGATCCCATCACTATTCCTGTATCAGAAGTACTGAAATTTCTAACTTCTCTTTTCAATCAAGGCTCTTCAGTCTCTACCATCAAGGTTCAATTGGCAGCTATTTCCAATTTTCATGAATCTATAAACCCACCTTTAATGAGCAACAGATTGTGTAAGACCTTCTTGAAAGGTGCTGCGCTTTTAAGACCTCCGATTTCTCATCCTGCTCCTCCATGGGATCTCGATGTGGTGTTACGCGCCTTAACTTCCTCCCCCTTTGAACCGGCAGCGACATGTGATTTAAAATTTCTATCATGGAAAACTGCCTTTCTGGTGGCGATTACTT